>NW_010224107.1:20162-25716 GCF_000690775.1 Eurypyga helias
AAATAAATTATTTCCAGGAAGGCAAGTTCTGCTTTAGGTTATATCAGTGCAAAAGAAAACACACAGTTTAAAGTCAGAATGATATTTATACAACAGAAGAGGAATGTAGCCCTGCTTATTTGTCTGATTGAGTTTTAAATGCCTGAAGTGATGATGCTTTTACTGCTTCCCTAAGGAAACACTTCTACAATTTAACAGACTTGACTGCTAAGATTAGTTTTTCTCCTGACATTTCCTTCATTTTCATTTGCTCAGTTTCATCCTGTTTCCTCACTCATATCTTACTGGACAACACAAGACGTTGCATATATATATATTTTTATAGATAGTGACAAGCTGTGCTACCATTCATACTATTGAGACCAAGCATGATTGCTGAAGTGGCCCTGTAATTTTACTTAATGTATCAGTTCTGTTCCAGTGTTCTTTGCGTGTATCACACCACACCTTTCTTTTTTCCATCAGACTTCATTATGTCTCTGCATCATTATGCATGTGTGCGTGTGTTTATATGCATTGTTCATTTATTGTCTCCTCATGGACAAGTTTTACTTCATTTTCCCCAGGCTACTCCACTATTGATGTGTCGACTGTGGAAATCTCAAACAGCCTTCATCCTTTCTTTTTTTTTTTTCCAAACATGCTTGTCTGTCATAGACACTATTTAAATAGCAATACATCTGTGGAAATCACACATAGTTTATTTAAAAGGCCCAAAGCTCCCTCACAGCGATCATTTAACGTTGGCAGTTCAGCCAGATAGTAGCTCTGTTGTTCATTTTTTGAATAATAAAATAAAATGCAACAGCACCTGTATTAATGCCTTTCCGAGTGCCTCACAGCACTTCACACACAAGAAACATAACTATTAAAATGAGTGCTGTAGACTCAGGAAAGTTGAAAGGTGGGCTGAGAAGAGAGAGGCCTTAACTAGGCCTCAAGTAGGGACCTCAACTTGAAAGAAGCGTCACAGAGGCACACTGCAAGTTAATCATAGCTCACATCCATGTGCACCGTGCTGCAAAAAAAGATTCACTGGCAGGAAAAGGGTTGTAGGAAGAAGGTTGTGGGGAATGGACTGCTCTGGAGACTGTGTTTTATGTTAATGAATGATTCTTTAATCATCTTTAAGCAGGCAGTGCTCAGACATTAAACATCAAATAAACGCACTGGCAGGCATACAAGTGTAGTATTTTTTTACGTTCCTTTTATCCTTAGTGAAACATGATGGAAAATCAAGTGGCAGAAAGTCCAGCTGTTCTAACAGATTTTCTCTGAAGGACCAAGGCTGTCTGTTTCCCAGGTTTTGGGAAGATGCTCCCAGGCCTTGGCTCGGCTGTAGGGCAGGAACATTAGTTGCATCCTCACTAGAATAAGACATGAATGTGGTCAGTTTCTTCTTACAGGTACAAACTTTCTGAAGTGAAAGTGAAAATGGAGAAATTACTTGGAAAAAAATTAATTCTCTAGGACATCAGGGAAAACAGCTTTTTTTTTCATAGGATGTGTCTAAATTGTGGTAGATTTTTTCACGCAGCCTTGTAAGACTTCTGCTTATGACATACTAGTATGTGCTTAACCCATTTTTTCTTTGCCTAGACTTTCCTGATTGTTTGACACTTTTTCTTTTTATTATTTATTTTTAATAGCAAATATTCTTTCCAGCTTATGAAAATGTCGCTGTAGCTTTCTGTAACTGGTGATATTTGTATACGATTCTCGTTTAAGTCAGGCTTTAAGAAATTCTGTGAAACATTTTGTGACCAGCCATGGGCTGATTTTTGCCCTTAAAAACTGAAGCAATGCCTTTGTTCATATGTCTCTTCCCAGCAGCCATTAGGGAAGGCAGGAGGACATCTGCATAATGTTGCTCTTTGACTGTTGGTTCTGTTGATCACAATACAGCCATTAAAGTGAGATGAAGTATGTAGGGGAGAGACTTGTAATAAGAGATGATTTTCAGCATGCTTATGATCTTCTTTCAAAGAAGAAACTTTGAAAGAAACCTCCTAGCAGGGAAGAAGCTCTGATATTTTCTGATAGGTGTCCTGGTCAGACAAGGGAGAGGGCACACACTATAGGGCACATATATGCTGTAGGATAGATGTAGCCATTCGGAGTCATCAGACTGCATGAAATTACTGAGCTTTGAGTTCTAGTCAAGGTAATATGTGTAATACATACAACCTGTTTTTCCTGATGGAGAACAAGAGAATTTTTAATATCATGGCAACTGATATATATAGAAACACAGACTGGTTTGGATTGGGAGGGACCTTAAAGACCATCTAGTTCCAATCCCCCCTGCTGTGGGCAGGGACACCTTCCACTAGACCAGGTTGCTCAAAGCCTCATCCACCCTGGCCTTGGACACTTCCAGGGATGGGGAACACATCTTCTCACATGGGGACACAGCTTCTTCCGTGGCCTCACCACTCTCTCTGGGAAGAATTTCTCCCTGACATAGAATCTAAATCTCCTCGCTTTCAATTTAAACCCATTACCCCTTGTCTTGTCACTATACGCCCTTATAAAAAAGTCCCCATCCAGTTTTCTTGTAACCCCCTCCCCCCCAGCCACTGGAAGGTGCTATAAGGTCTCCCTGGAGCTTTCTCTTCTCCAGGCTGAACAACCCCAACTCTCTCAGCCTGTCCCCACAGGAGAGGTGCTCCAGCCCTTGGAGAATCTTTGTGACCTCTGCTGGACTCACTCCAATTAGTTGATACCCTTCTTATGCTGAGAGCCGTACAGCCAGACGTAGAACTGCAGGTAGGGTCTCATGAGAGTGGAGCAGAGGGGAGAATCCTCTCTCTCCTCCTGCTGGCCACAATTCTCTGGATACAGCCCAGGATACGCTTGGCTTTCTGGGCTGCCACAGCAAACTGAGCTCATGTTCAGCTTTTCGTCCATCAGTACCCCCAAGTCCCTCTTATATGTGTGGCATATACATTAAGACCTTCTTAAGAGAGACCTCGTTAAGGCTATTTACAGTAGTGTTCCAACAAACAAGCATTCTGGAGTACTGCTATAGGTAGAAATATACTTTTAAAACGGAATAAGGTCATGCTAACAAAATGAATGGGGGTTTTTGATGCTGAAAGCCCTGTGACCTGTATCTGACATGATTTAGCAGTTAATCAGGAAGTTCCATTTATGTTGAGTAATCTGAATCCATTTCATAATCAGACTGCCTCAGATGGAACATGCTGTGAGAAAGATCAGAAAGAATAGGTATGAATATTTTTTTTAGTAAGAAGATAGTGCTAGAACCTAAAGTCAGTGGCACCTTGAAATCAATAACAATCAATTCTGTAGCAATCTGGAAGCCAGTGATACCTGACAGAACAGTCAAGATGTCAAATTTTGTACAAGTGAGTTCCCTGATGTCAGAACAGCAGCCTTTAAATGTATTTCTCTGTAAGACTCATCAGATCAGAACTGCAGCAAAAGGACAAGATGGTGAAAAAAAAGGTAATGCAGTCTCAGTGGATAAAATGAAAGGTGATGCGGCTGGAGAATAAAATAAATCTAGCTTTTCCGATAATGCTTAGATAAAGATTAAAATGGAGAATGTAGGAAAAGAGTAGGCCAAGAGTGATTACAGCAAAAGACTTTAAATGGTAATACTTCATTTTTTTAAATGTACAGTTCATATAAAAATGCATTACATAAAATGCGTGAACATGTAAAGTGATCATTCAAGAAGGACACATGCAGATACTTATCAATGAGGAGAAGGAAAGAAAAATAGCTGCTTTATTGGTAATGGTGGATTTTTTTCCTTAAAAATAATAAAGAAAATATTTTTGCTTTGATTTTACAGTTTTCTCACAAAAACATCAATACCAGAACAGGATTTCAGTCAATAGATACATAACAATGACTTAAGAGGATGTGATAATGCCTGTTCTCAGAAATTAGACTACCTTACCTATGATAAACTACTGTGTCTTATTCCAATAAAACTTACCCCATATACTGCAGGGAGAATTAGACCAAGAAACGCAGGCCCTACAGGAAAATAGGGACATGCAGTTGCCAAATGGAACTCCCTTAAAAATATTCCAGTCAAAACAAAGAACTGTTCAACTGAAACATTTTCATTGCAGAAAGGCTGGCCTTTTTCAGTAGAAAATCCTATTTTCCTAACAAACTGACCATTATTAATGAAAAATTGCACTTGGTTAAAAACTCAGAATCTTTTTGAACAGTTGTCATTGTAAAACGTGAATGCATGCTCTGCTTTTTCCTGGACCTGACATCAGGATAAATGAATCATTATTTTTAGTTCCTATTTCTGCTTTTTCTCATTTGCTCACCAGCCATTTGTGCTAAGTCACTGACCCTGCCTAGTTGTCCTTTGTAAAATTTACTGAACAGGTGTAATACTCCTAACAGGTGTAATGAGACGTATCTACTGCTCGTAAAGTGCTCTGGGATCCTAAAATGAAAGGTTCTATCTAAACGGGATTATGTATAAAGCATTATACTGAAAGAAGATGTTCCACACTGATGATCTTATTCCCCTAGGATGTACTCTGTATCTCAAAGGAGAGAGATCAGCACAAGATGCAGTTAGAAAAACTCATAGGAAGAAGAGTAATTTCTTCAGTCACTATCTTACAGCAATATGCACCAATATTTATAATTTTATTCTTACCACCAGACACAATACTGAATACACTCTGTGAGAAAACAAAACAAAACAAAACAAAACAAAACAACTTTGTAAAGCTCACACTACAAAGCCTGCAAGCAGAGTTCAGTTGAAGCTTTTAGCTCTAAACCGGCATTTATCATTCATAAAGACCCCATGGGCTTTCTTCAAGGTCTGTCAAACCTGCTATTTCATATGTATACAAAATATGACTAACTTCATTGCAGAGGCATGGTAAGCAGCATATCTGATCATTGTACCGGGTCTCTGACAGATACTCACCCACAAAAACATTCTTCAGCTTCACTTATTTCAAAGTTCAAATGCTGGTAAACAAATCTCCAACATGCTTACTAGTGCTGCATGCCAGGGAATGCACATTATGTGGAATACGACAAATGGGTTCCTCAATTTTATTTTTTTTAATATCTTGGCTTTGCAGACCTAAAAATCTTCACTCAAAGATCTTGAATTTTGAGTTTCCATTTCGTATTTCAACTTACGAGAGACCATAATTATTCAGATATTCTTTGCTGTCATTTGACTCCTAAACTAAAATAACAGAAGGCAAATAAAAGCACAGAGGAACAGGAACCACCCAAGGAAATATCTCATTTGGATTGAACCGATACTATGGAGGGAGATTCCTTTGGCAAAGAGCAGAGGGAGGAGATACTGGGTTAAAATGCTACAGGACTGATAAAGGATTACAAAGCAGGAGATACAGGAAAAAAGAGGAAGGAAACGTAGACATTTCAAATAGATAGCATTTGTCTGGGTATAAAGCATAAAAATCCAATGTCTGTGGGCATTGGTTGGGACTCCTTAGTCAAAAAGGCTTTTTATTCTTCTCCTTATTTGTTTCTGTTGATTTCTTTTTACTAAATATATATATAT
>NW_010224107.1:25738-35388 GCF_000690775.1 Eurypyga helias
TGTTTGCAAAGTCCACGTGCAGCCTATGAAGGAAAGGTAAATTAAAAATACTACTGTCAGAGGAACATGGATCTGAGCAACTTTAAAGATAAGCATCCATGGTACCAGTGACCAAATTTCTCTAAGTTCTCCCAGTGGCAATCCTCCACTTTGTAACAGAAATCCTAACTCTGCACCTTTGAGCTCTTTTACTTCATGCCATTTCCTCATTTGTTGTTATAACTCCAGTTTGAAAGATCCTCCAGTTTGTTCTGCATCTTTTCTGCATAAATTGTGCTCTGAGTTTTATGTCATCACCAAATTTCAATAGTGCACTCAGCTTTTGCGACATGGCTGCTGACAAAAACATTGGATAAAATCAGTCCCAAGACTAACTCTTGAGGAACACCTTTGTAATTTTCCTCTCGCAATGATGGTGATCCCTTTGGAACTGCTATTTCCCTTTCCCCTTTGGTCAGCTCTTTATCCATTTAGAGATAATCTAAATCTTTCTGGGTTATTCGATGATTTCCCACACAGTGTGTGACAGAAGTCTTGGCTGAAGACATCCTAAAAGGATCAGTTACTTTACAAAGAAAGACACCAAAGTAGTTTGATATGATCATAGAATGACAGAATGGTTTGGGTTGGAAGGGACCTTAAAGATCATCCAGTTCCAACCCCCCTGCCATGGGCAGGGACCCCTTCCACTAGACCAGGTTGCTCCAAGCCTCATCCAGCCTGGCCTTGGACACTTCCAGGGATGGGGCATCCACAGCTTCTCTGGGCAACCTGTCCCAGTGCCTCACCACCCTCTCCATGAATAACTTCTTCCTGTTATCCAATCTAAACCTCCCCACTTTCAATTTAAACCCGTTACCCCTTGTCCTGTCACTACAGACCCTTGTAAAAAGTCCCCCCCAGCTTCCTTGTAGCCCCTTCAGGCACTGGAAGGTGCAATAAGGTCTCCCCGGAGCCTTCTCTTCTCCAGGCTGAACAAGCCCAATTCTCTCAGCCTGTTCCCATAACAAGGGTGCTATGATCTCTGGTATGATCATATTGCCCTAGATCCAAGTGCCCATTTGTCAGTTTTTTTAATTATTCTGCCTTTAAAAATTACAATTTCTAGGACACAGAATTTGTTCTCTATATCCTGAAGTAGTGAGCCTAAGTATGTGAGCCTGCCTGGATCAACCTGCATGCATGTTCTGTGTAACATTTCATTAACGGATTCCTGAGATGGGAGCTTGCGTTGCACTTGCACTCCACGGGCCAGAGTGATTCCTGGGCTTGGCTGGACTCCCTGCTTAAATATCACCTGCCATAGTTTTTTCACACATGCAGCCCATTTAATATTCAATGAAAACATGTTCTGTCCTATTCCACCAGTGCAATGTAGATCTCCTTACTGTCATCAAAATTAGAGGCTATCTAGTGCTGACGGCAAATTCACGGGGTGATTCTGAATAGGAAAACAATGCTAAAATAACACATTTTAAATGGACAAAGCATTACTTCTATCATACGATAGCAGAAAAGCAGAAATAAAAAAAGCAGCACAGCCAGTATCAGTTGTCCATAAAAGATCAGAGCAGAGGTGTATATTCACCTCCTTCACACGCTCGGGTGAACAATTGAGAAGAGGCATGCTACACAGAACTACAATTAAAGCAAAGTCAGTGGTAAAAAGACCCGAGCTCCTAATAATCATTCACATTCAAAAATAAAATGTGGTTTAATGCATTTGCAACACTTCCAACTGAATTTTGAATTGTGTCATCAGTTGCGCCTGATTGTAACTGATTTATAAATCAACAGGATTAATGGGTTGCTTAAAATATGGTATTGTTTATATCTCTAGATTGGATGATTTATGTAAATAGCCAACACAGAACAATGAACTCCATGTTCCAAATAATTCTAGCAAATAGATAACTAAAAGTTAATTTCTATTGTTACAGACATATCTATTCAGTATTGCTGCATGCAAGTATTCACAACAGACTTTGCTGGTAGAGAACTGTTTATTTGAAGTTTAGATACAGTTCAGAACAGTGAATGTACTAAAGAATATATTGTTTGAGCAAGGTCAACTGAGCAGAATAAATTACAAAATTAATCAAAAAATTTACTCATGTCTGATTATTTGCTCATATGAAATATCATGAGACTCTCAACTCACTTGGGTTGATTGTGCTACGTTGTACCCCTGTGAAGTAGCTGCAACAAGAAAAAAAAACAAAGTAAGAATAAAGTAGTGCCTTGTTCTTAAACTTCAGATTTTTGCAGGTGAATTTCTGGCTCATAACATTATCATGTTATTTGCATGTGGCTATTGTTCCCAAACAGAAGCAAGTGCAGCAAGAACTTCCAAAATAGGCATTGTTTCTTTATTAGTCAACAGGCTATGAAAAGAAAAAATTATGTGCTGTCAAAATAACTGAACAAACTATAAGCAGTTGGAACAAGAACCAAGTGTCAAATCCCCATTCCTTTAGAATCTGAGCTTGGTTAGCTCTATTACGTAGTTGTCCCCACAATACTTATGACTCAAAAAAGCAGCTCAGATAAAATTAAGAACACCTCAATCAGAATCTGAATCTGTAGATTTCTTAATTTATTTAGTACTGACTGTGTAGGAAAGCAAAGTACATGGATTAGTTGTCTCTTTTTATCAAACACCACATAGATCTGAGTAGTGAGGCAGGAGACCACAGAATCACAGATTCAGAATCATTTAGGTATGAGAAAACACTTAAAATCACCAAGTCCAACCATTAATCTAACACTGCCAAATCCTTAAGTGCCACATCTGCATATCTCTCAAATACCTCCAGGAATGGTGACTCAACCACTTCCCTGGGAAGCCCATTCCAAGGTCTGAAGGGCCTTTTGTAGAAGAACCCATACCCAACCTAAACATCCCCTGAAACAACTTGAGAGTGTTTCCTCAGGTCCTCAACTTTGTCACTTGGGAGAAGACTGACACCCACCTTGCTATAACCCCTGTCAGGTATTTGTAGAGAGCGATAAGGTCTCCCCTGAGCCTCCTTTTCTACAGACTTAACAACCCCAGTTCCCTCAACTGCTGCTCATAAAACTTGTGGTTTAGAACTTGAGGTCATATCAGGTGTATGAACTTGGGTTTGGAAGACTGACCTAGAGAAGCAGCACCCAACAGGCACCACATTCTGATTTTTTCCACATCTTGGAGGCAGCCATCTTCAGGTTCATTTATTTGCTCCCCAAAACCAGATGATCACTCTGAAGGATCCAGTATCTCAATTTCACTTGGAGAAAGCAAGATATTTTTTAGACCATGGTGACTGGTTAGATTACTACAGGTTTTTAGAGCATTACTGTTTCTTTTTTTGTTTGTGTCCTCACTTCTTTGGACATCAACACTTACTAAGACTTGAGCAATTTGGTACTTTTAATATACAACACTTATTTTCACCAATAACTTGGACCATGGGCTCAAGTGCACCCTCAACAAATTTGCCAATGACACAAAACTATGTGGTGTGGCCAACATGCTTGAGGGATGGGTTGTCATCCAGAGGGACCTGGACAAGTTCTAGAAATAGTCCCATTTGAACACCATGAGGTTCAACAAGGCCAAGTGCAAGGTCCTGCACCTGGGTCAAGGACAACCCTCAGGATCAATACAGCCTGGGGAACAAAGGGGTTAAGAGCAGCTTGGCAGAGGAGTTGGGGGTACCGGGTGGACAAAAACCGGAACATGAGCTGGCCGTGTGCGCTGGCAGCCCAGAATGCCAACTGTATCCAAGGCTGTACCCAGAGAAGCGTGCCCAGCAGGTCGAGGGAGGGGATTCTCCCCCTCAACTCTGTTCTCGTGAGATCCCACCTGGAGTTCTGCATCCAGCTCTGGAGCACTCAATGTAAGAATATAGACTGGCTGGAGAGAGTTTAGAGGAGGCCACGAAGATGCTCAGAGGTCTGGAGTCCCTCTGCTATGATGAAAGGCTGATAGTGTTGGGCTTGTTCAGCCTGGAGAAGAGAAGGCTCCGGGGAGACCTTATTGCAGCCTTTAATCCATGGTAATGGATTTAAACTAAAGGAGAGTAAAGTTAGACTAGGTATAAGGAAGCAGTATTTAACATTGAGGGTGGTGAATCACTGAGAGATGTTGCCCAGAGAAGTGGTTGATCCCTGGAAACATTCAAGGTCATGCTGACCGTGACTCTGAGCAACATGATCTGGTTGAAGACGGCACCGCTCATTGCCAAGGGATTGGACTGAATGACCTTTAAAGGTCCTTTCCATCCCAAACTGTTACATGATTCTATAATATCCTTACAAAAATTCATTATGAACAAGTTATACTCTACAATGATAGCACAAAGAAAAGTTGTACTATGATCCTCATCTACTTAATTTAGATTCTAAAATATGGTATTTGTACAATTGATTCATCTTTCTGAATTCCTGAAAAAAATCTCAACACTGGGAGGAGGGAGAGAGGTCCATTTTGTCTTTTCTGAGACCTGTCTTTCCTCCCATTTATATGATGGACAAAAAAGTCCTCTTCTCAAATTTTTCAAAACTGCTTTTAAAGATCACAAGAATTAAGAAACTTTCAGTGAGTCATAGACATTTTCAAAGGTCTCCTAACTCAGTCTTTCATCAAAAATAAATAGAAAATGAATTGGCTTTTTAAAATAGCATAAGCAAAGAAAAGGAAAGTGAACTTCAGTATTCACGACCTAATTTACATTCCCTGCTCATTCTGGCATCTCTTGCAGTTAACAGATGGTGCAAAGGCAAATACACCTTTTGATTATAGGAAAAATGAAGAAAAAAAAAAAGTGGTGATTTAGGAAATGCGGTCTATTAAGCATAAGAAATTAGGACTGGTTCACTTGTATTACTAGTTTGTAACACAATTAAACAAATTAGAGGAAATTGGGCGCCTAATTGCCTTTCAGGCCTCTCAAAATATAAACTATTTGCCACAGTTCAGGAAGCAGCTCTGTTCAAGAAATCATGCTGGATCTTAAATATGGCCATCAATGTCATTGACTTCATTGCTTAACTCCAACCCCTGCAACAAATTCAAAACAGGCAGGTGACATTA
Organism: Eurypyga helias; assembly: GCF_000690775.1. NCBI lineage: Eukaryota > Metazoa > Chordata > Aves > Eurypygiformes > Eurypygidae > Eurypyga > Eurypyga helias. Next base: position 30,816 of record NW_010224107.1, read on the forward strand.
TATAATTATTCAGGGCCAAAGAGGCTTTCAGATGTCTGCTTCCTTCACTGTCTGAGCTCTGCTGTAAACGCCATGAATACAAGAGCGTTTCCATTTCACAGTGGAGTTTCGGTGCTCACCCGAGCATCCACAATCACATCTCCCCACGATGCCTTTTGCAATCAGACACTAACAACAATCAACATTAACAAGAGGATGACCTTTATGGTCAACCCACTGAGTGGCCTTTCCGGTTGTCCTGATGGTGCCCTGCATTGTGGAGTCCAGACGGCCTTGCTGCAGCTGGGCAGCAGAATTTCGATTAGCCCTGACCTCAGCAGTGGTTAACTCTGATGATACAGATGCTTCTGCGGGAATACCTCATTTGCCACCCCTACCATACTGTGACCTTTATTTCCCATTGCACGTAAACCTAGCATCTTTTCCAGAACAGTAGTGGCCGTGGTCAGCATGCAGACCTTACTTTTTAATTCTTTTTCTCTGCTTTCGTTTTCATTTTAACATTCATAAGGCTCCGTGAACACTTGGTGTAAGCTTTTAAGAATGCAGGCTGGCTTTTCTAGTCTGCAAGTGAAGAAAACTGCAGTGGATGTCAATGCAGGTTTCCCCTATGAAGGCAAATTTGGGTTTGGTTTTTAGTTTATGGTTTTGTTATAAGCCCCCACCTAGTGGAAAGTGTTGTTCAGCAAAAAAAAATTCCAAATCCAAGCCAGAACCTGAAGACTTCTCAGGGATACCTTAAGCCACCAAAATTGTAAATTGACCTTTACTCTCCACCAGACTTCCTTTTTAATCTTTCTTTAAAAATACAGCTCTTCTGTGTTTCACATCAACATGGATTGTGTTCCTCGTCTCAGCTATGTACTGAGGTTTTGAAGCTTCCCTCCTCTGCACGAGTAAAATGCAAAGTATTAAAAGCACTAATTTCTTCATAACCAGCTAGTATGAAGAAATAACATTACTTTTCAAATATGTTCCTGTTTCCTAGCACTTTTTGCATACATGTTTAATATTGTTTGAACCTCTCTCTATTCAGCTGTCCTCCATGTTATCAGAAAGTTGCAGTTGGAGCTTCTAGTGCCTCTTTTCTGCCCGTCAGGGCAATTTATTTCATTTCATTTATAACTCAGATCACTCTGTTAATTGGATGTTTTTTTGTTGATACCTCAAGAACAATATTGTTCATGCCCGTTTCTCTCTCTCTCTAAAACTTTTACCATAAATCTGCCTTCAGAACAGATTTTCTCCTATTACTATTTATATGGGATAAAGGACGCTGGAATGATTCATACTGCTGTGGTCATCTGGTGTTTTGACTGAGTTTTGGGACAGGAATACAACTGTCTTATTTCTTAAAAATTTAACTCTTCCAGCTTGATAATTCCTTAGCTGGGAAACATGTTTCCATAATTTTCATCTGTTTTTCAAGAGATTGTCATGATTGTCACAACTTTTGAGATACCTTATTTATTTTGTTTAATGTCTTCAGAAGGTTTGTGTGGTTAAAGAAAAGAAATCAAATTCCTCACTTCAGGACATAAAAGGGTTTCATCCTGTTCAGGTTTAGAGCTGCATAAGGAATTTCTGGGATTTCATTCTTGACATGGGATATCCTTGTAGGACATTGGTAGGTATAATTTCTGGACTTATATCAAAAGTCTGCATTCACATATTAAAATTAGTCGTCTCCTTTTTTCGTTTTTGGTTTTTTTTTTGTTGTTGTTGTTTGTTTGTTTGTTTTTTGTTCTGCCAGGATGTGGTCTTTATAAATAATACTGTGGAACAAGATTTTTCTTGGGGTTTGTTATTTTTTTAAAAAAGAACAGTTGTCATCTTAAAAAGGTATGCACAGGGTGTTATAGTCTCATTCATTAATATTAAGGAACACACGTGAAGCAAACATCTTATGCTTTGTATGGTATTTCTAAAATATTTTTCCCCACATTAGATACAAATACTGTACTATTCTTGTACCATGTCTTGTATATAACACTTTTGGATCTCTTGTTACCATAACAACAGAATGAAAAGAAAGAGGAGGTCAATATCGTAATTCAGTTATTCACTCTGTTTATTCGTTCATCTAAAGACCGTCTTAATTTTGAAGATGCTTGCATTAGAGTTCAATTACTGAATTATAGGTAATAAATATGCAGAGTTCAATACAAGGCGTGGAGAGAGCAGGGAGACAGGATTCAGCATTTTAAATGAGAACAACTGATTTCTCCCTTAGGAACTGTATTTGTTCCACCAAAAGCAATTCAAGCAACCTCATCAAACTCTGACCTTGTGCTTTTTCTCCTTCTCATGCAGATAAGGGTACAGTATGTAATTTTTTTAAGCAAGTGAACATGTCAGATAGGAAACAATCATTTCTAGTGCAGAAAGTTCTTTTATGTCATTGACATGGTAAAACAGGTCTTCCCTTCCTCTAAACACATGCACTACAAATAAAGAAATATGTTGTGTATCACCCCGAATCTGGCAGCTGCACAAGACCAGCACTTGGGAAAGCAATCTCTATGCTTGGCATCATGCACAACAGGTCTGATGTACAGTAAGAAAGAAACCTGTAGGAAACAATAGACATTCTAACTGACCGTCAGAAATAATGTTCAAGAGAATGAAACTACTGTGCAAAGACCTCATTCACTTGTTAAGTTCAGTTAGGAACTCAATATAAGATGCGAGTGACTTTGAAAAGATAAGAAAAATGCTTGTTCTCTAGACAATGTCAAATGCCACCTTCTGAACTTAAAGTCTCATGTTCCACTGCTCTTATAGAAAGTTGCTAACCAAATCTAAAATCTCAATGAGATTATTACCCTGTGAAATGTATTTGAAATACAAGATACATGGTCTAACAATAAACGTAGTGAGTCTTGTTTGTAACGTGCAACACATACTTGCATTAAGAACTCTTCTTTTTTTAGAATTAATCTTGTCACAAGTTGACTGAAAAATCTACAGAAAACTCAAAATGCAGCAGGACTGTATGTTGGACACATTACTCTCTACAGGATAGTCACAAAATAAAACTGTAAGGGTCACTTTGCAAAAGACCAAAAAGAAAAATGATAATTACATTGGGAGAGAATCTAGTTTATTTATTAATTTTATTTCTTTTTGCGCACTTTTTAATACCATCTCCATCATAAATGCCTTAAATATAAAATGAAAATATACTTGTTCATGGTCATTCTGCTTGTTGATCTTCCTTGCAGCAGCAGTGCTCTGCTCAGGGAGCCAGGAACTCAGACTCATACATCAGCTGTTACCCTCACCACTTGTTTGTTGTGCATCTGTCTACATCTCTGTGTCTTAGATCAAGGATCATTTCACAGTATGTTATTTGCAGGAATGAGGGGGTTTACTTTTTCTTCTGGTCTGTAACAGCACAGAGAGATGGAAAAAGCCATCGTTATCTTACTGCTACATATAACCAGTACTGTAAAGGTCCTGTAGTGGGAATAATTTGCCATCCAGCATAGGAACCAATAGAAAATTGTTATTTAGATTTTTCTGTGCGAGTTAGAAACAGTCTAACACAAGGGAATTTGCAAGCCACAGAATTTTTCTTACTTGAACTACAACCATCCGTAAAATGGATGAAAAATGTATTCAAAATATCTCACATCTGAAGAGTGATGTGACGCCCATGTCTTTGTGTTACACCACATGCAAAATATTCTTTATATCTGCTATATGTTCTGAGGGCTGACGGAAAAATTGAGGCCAATGCACTGCCACCTTCTCTGCTCTTTTCATGCCAAGCTAATAGTAGCACTGAGCACAATAATCACTCGGTAGCGTCGCATCAAAGCGCTATGATATCTCCATATTCTAAGTTGCTTCCAGTGTATTTAATTCTGTTTCTATTCCAGCCTTATTGCCTAGATTTTTTTCCTCCTGTTTACAGAATGGACTACTAAGAGTATTCTAAGTAATTAATGAGTTATAAATGGTAAAATTATTATGAAGTCTTAAATCATTTAAAGCCAATTCACAGATCACAGAAAGCTCAGATTGGGGAAAATAGAATATGATGAGAACTGCAGCCTAATTTGTAGACACTGAACTATGCTTTTAAATATACGGTTACATTTAATATAAGAAAACTGATACTAGATTCACTTTCTAGTAAATATTAATTGTCATTAGAGTGTATAATAAAATATTATTAGGAAATAAATCAAAAAGAAGTAAAAGGAAAATTGCAAACTAATTTCAGTCCTGTTGTGTTTAAACATTGCACAGTGCTTTATCTCTCAGTGTATAATTTCTTTCTCTTCCCTGTCTTCTTTTCACATCTTTTTGCCCTGAACACTGTAACGTCTCTCTGTGGTCATTTGGGTTTTATTTGTTGTACATTTAATTGCAGATTATCTGAGGGCATTAATGCGTTACGATTCATTTACTAGAGAGAAATGCAAGCTGAGTCACTTTTTGCTAACTTCTGTTGCTGTAGTGTAATAAGTATTTTTGGAGCATTTTTTTTTTAAGACATCAGTGCATTCTGTAATTTCTGTTACTATCATAGAATCACATCATCACAGAATGGTTTGGATTGGAA
>NW_010224108.1:0-2305 GCF_000690775.1 Eurypyga helias
CCATTCTATGTTCCTATGATTCTAAACCTATGTACTCAAGGATAAAAAACATGCCTACGTAGGCTCTTATTTAGGTATCAAGCATATAACAGATGCATAACACTAGATTATTATGAGCTACCAAACATCAAATCACAGCACACTACTTTTCAGGAAACAGAAATTTCATTATGAAAGTGGAATTTTTAACCAGGTATGTATCACTATTAAAAAAAATTCATAATACTGATATCAGGCAGAAGTTGAAAACTATTAAGGAGTAATATAAAAACCATTTGTTCTTAATATACATATTTTAGCTCTTCAGTCTACTTGCTGTGAAATGGGATCCACATGGATACATATATATACACACACAGATATGTGACATATATTTATGCACGTGTATACATGCCCCTTGTATTACTAGTACTCTGGGGAAAAACATATATGCACCTATATAAAAGCACATATAAAAGTATATCTCTGCACAACAAAAACTACAGTCAAAGATTTCATCTTAGCATACTAATAATAGAAGGGTAATTTTTTTTTATTTCAAGTATTGATACTGGATAAATTTGCCCCCATGTTCATTTTGGAGCTCACGTTCTTTTCCAGTAATAAATCTTTGACCTGCCTCAGCACACTTTTTCAAACAATAGTTATATGTTTTTTCAACACGGAGTCTTACTGACTACACTCAGTACAGTATTTAACCCATAAAATTGAATCTTATTATAGACTTCATCAAGGCTAGATTGGTGTCATTCTTTTTCAATATCCTTGGCTACATATTAGAAATAAAAATGTCTTCTTAAACAAAACATTATGACATTTTCCGAAATCAATGACCCTACTGACAAAATAAAAATAAATCATAAATAGTACAATTTGTCTTAATGAGTATTATCCAGAAAGAATGAAGGTCTGTTCTGAAGTTACTAATAAACCCAGTGGGAAAATAATCTGCCCAGAAATATTATAAAAATCAGTACCTTTTTAGCACAACAAAGAGCGATTGCTACGTTTCAATCACAAATATTTACATTAAATTACCACTTACGGAGTTGTTCCTATCAGTCCAAGCTATTTACAGATATTATCAAGGTAATGAACTAAAGTAATAACCTGACATTGTTTAAAAACTAAGGGTATAATTAAAAAAATGCCATCTCTACTGATGCAGTAATACTCATAGGTAAATACTCTTAGGTTCTACAAATTTGGATGTCACCCATTTTGACTGCCCAGGGATTCTAGTTTTCCTGAAAAGGCAAAGCAACAGAACTGCTTCTTCCATTGCTACCATATTTTACTGTCATCAAGATTTTACAGCAAGTCACACTTGTTTAAAATCTCAGCTCCAATTAATTTTAGGCACTGTCTGACAATCTCTATCAGGCTTTGTGCCCTCCTAAGCCTAGACAGCTTAGAATTCTTTGCCTTACACTCACAGTCTCAGATACTACAGGACAAATAAAAAGCCCCACATGAACAGACCACTGATATTTGAGATTCTTTTATTGTTTTCTTTTTCTATTTGTCAGTGGAGTTCTGTAGCTCACACCTCAAAAATGTCAGAGGCAGTGATACTCAAACGGGCACAACTACTTTGGTTTCATGACCAGTATGAGTAGCAGGTCACAGTGCCTTGGTATGCAGATCCAATGCCTGGACTAAATTAGCACTTTATGGGAATTGTCACATTTAAAAAGTTGGAATATGTATATATTAAAGCATCATCTGACAACAGCACGAAAAAGTCATGTTCTTGCCTCTCCCAAAAGAGCCTCTTAACATACTTTGTCTGCAAAAATTCAACAGGAACTACACTGCGTAACTGACCCCAGGCTGGTCTGGAATGACCTCTGAAACAACGTCCTTCCACAGGTCAAATGACAACGAGAGTACTCTGCTCACCCAGTGCCTCAGGTGCCACAGCTCAGTCTACCCATTTCTTCATTCTGCCCTGGCACCCTCTCTGCTTTCTGCCTTTTCTTTGTGTGCAGCGCAACTTTCTATGCAAAGCGTAGATTTGGGGGTTTTTGTTTGTTTCTGGGTTTTCTTGCTATCCCATGGGCATATACCACCTTTTTAGAAGAAGTAAATATAAATCTGCAGATTCCCGGAAGATGTTGCTGTCACACACTAGGAAAACATGTGATGAAAATATCAGCATATGAAAGAAGAAATCTAATGCAACTCAACAAGGGCAAGTGTCAAGTACTGCATGTGGGGAAGAACAACCCCATGGATCAGTACAGGTTGGGGGCTGATCTGTGGGAGGGCAACTCTGGGCGAAAGCACCTTGGAGTCCTAGTGG
>NW_010224108.1:2516-6265 GCF_000690775.1 Eurypyga helias
AGTGCTTGGAGCCCCTTCCATATGAGGAAAGGCTGGGAGAGCTGGGTCTGTTCAGCTGGAGAAGAGGAGGCTGAGGGGGATCTTATCAATGCCTATCAATATCTAAAGGGTGGGTGTCAGGAAGATGGGGCCAGGCTCTTGTCAGTGGTGTCCAGTGACAGGACAAGGCGCAATGGCCATAAACTGGAAACAGAAGGATTTAATATTTGCGACAAAAAAAAAAAAAATAGTTACACCAACAGCCTGTGTAAACATTTTCCAACATTAATACGTAAGAACAGCTAAGTAATTTTCCTTCTGCATGCATAAAATGACTTCTCTCCCTAAAAAAAAAAAAATTAAAAAAAATTTAAACCTGATTTTAAAACAAGAGTAAGATATAGCAGTATAATTCTAGTTACAAAACAGGAAGTTACGGGTATTTACATTATTGGACTGCTCTGAAGAGAACGATCTCTTTCATATCACCTTTCTGCAAGTAGAAATTCTACTTATGAACAGAGGCAGTAGTTTGCATAACTATACTGAGAATGTTACCCTGCACAATGGCTGAGATACTTGTTAGAGACATGGCACACAGGCAGCTCAAGGCTTCTCACAAGGGCTAGATCAGAGACCACAGGGCTAAAGACACAAAAGTACACAGTGGGACAGGGTGACTTTTCCATTTCAACTTTTTGCCCAGGTGTTGCCTAGCCCTTGAAAATAAATTAATAAACAGTTTTATTTCAGACCTTCAGCTTGCCTTGAATCTCTAACAGCTGCCGGACTTTTGACTTTCAGAACACTGGAAATCTTAGCCTGACTGTTGGAGAATGGCAAGCTGCTGGAGCACAACATATATTGCACAAGCAGGAAATAATTTTAAATTACTACAATCCTGGTATTGGGTGTCCATCTTCCAAACTGCCATTCCTCCCCAGGCAGAATAGATTCCTTGGTGTCTTAATTATTCCAGAACTGAAATCTCATCCTTCCGTTTCACTAGTATCCATCCACTAGCTCCTACAGTTGTTGCACTGAGCTCTAGCAGGTGTGACAAATCTTCCAAAATTCACATGCCCACGTGGCAGCAACACAGTAGATGGCTTGTGTCGTTCCCTGCCACATAAGACTGGACCAGTGGTAGCAACAGATTTACTTTGTCATGTATAAGGAAACACTGGAGTGATTTTATTATTTAGAACAATGAGACAGATTCTATAGACCCTGACTTGAAACAATACAGAGAGATTTCTCTTATCAGTCAGATTTAATCCATGCCGTTCTCAACATAAAATATCTAGTACTTGCAGTGATACATTTGCAATGAATGCAGTTAGAAACCTTTATTTAAAATGCAAACTGAGGACAAAGCAACAATGTGAACCTGAGAAAAATCATAATTGGATCAGAGAGGGAAAAAAAATCCCAATTGATTGAATTCCAATACAGAATAAAAAACATATCTTATCAGTAAAGACATCTCCATCCCAGTAAAGATGCGGAACAGCACAGAGCTATTAGAAGACTGCTGATGCACAGTGGAAGCATCCTACAACCTATGTGTGGATTCCACACACACTGGTGGAAAACTCAATAAATTATAAAGAGCATGTCATAACTATCAGTTGGTTTTAGACCCTCTTTGGTGGGCTGACCTTGTCTGGCTGCCAGGTGCCCACCCAGCTGCTCCATCACTCCTCCTCCTCAACAGGACCTTCGGAGAACATACAACACAAAAGGCTGAGGGCAGAGGTAGTGATAGAGATATCACTTACCAGTTACCATCAAGAGCAAAACAGATTTGACTTGAGGAAATTAATATAATTTATAGCCAATTAATAACAGAATAGGATAGTGAGAAATAACAAGCAACCTAAAAATACCTTTCACCCACCCCTCCCTTTTTGCCAGATGCAATTTCACTCCCAGCTCTACTACCTCCACTCCCTGGGCAGTGCATAAGGAATGTGGACTTTGGTCAGGTCACAATACTTTGTCTCTGCCACTCCCTCCTCTTGAGGCCTTTCCCCTGCTCCAACACAGGGTCTCTCCCATGGGAGGGAGACAGTCTTCACAACATGGTTCCTTCACAGAGGTTGTGGTCCTTCACAGGCTGCTCCAGTGTGGGTCCGTCCCAGGGCGTGCTGTCCCTCAGGAGACCCCTGCTCCAACCTGGGCTCCTCTCTCAATGGGCCATAGTTCCTGCCAGGATTCTGCTCCAGCATGGGCTGCCCATGGGGTCACAGCATTCTTCGGGCATCCCCCTGCTCCGGAGTGGGCTCCTCTCCACGGCTGCAGCTTCCTTCAGGGTACGTACACCTGCTGCATCTTGGGGTCCTCCACGGGCTGCAGTCAGGTTTCTCACCACGGTCTTCTCCAGGTGTTGACGGGGAATTTCTGCTCTCGTGCCTGGAGCACCTTCTCCCTTCCTTCTTCAATGAGTTGGGTTCTACAGGGCTCTTTCTCTCACATAGAATCATAGAATGGTTTGGGTTGGAAGGGAACTTAAAGATCATCTAGTTCCAACCCCCCTGCCATGGGCAGGGACACCTTCCACTGGACCAGGTTGCTCAAAGCCTCATCCAGCCTGACCTTGGACACTCCCAGGGATGGGGCATCCACAGCTTCTCAGGGCAACCTGTCCCAGTGCCTCACCACCCTCTCCGTGAAGAACATATTCTCACTCCTTTACCCCCGTTGCTTTTTTCTCCCTTTCTCAAATGTATTTCCTCAGAGGCACTACCAATGACACTCATGTGCTCAGCTTTGGCCAGGGGTGTGTCTGCCCTGGAGCTGGCTGGAACAGGCCCTGTCCCACATGGAAGCAGCTCCTGGCAGCTTCTCACAGAAGCCACCCTGCAGATCCTTGCTGCCAAAACCTTGCCAAACAAAGCCAGTACACACTCAGAACAGTGGAGAAGCCTGAATCTATTTAGTGATACACACTGTGATTATGTCACTGCTAAATAACACATGAGCAAGAACATGACTTTAAAAAATTGCCACTCTCATGTGCAAAGAAAAGCTCTGTAGAAGTGTTTTTTTTTCTGCTGCAACAAACCCACAAAGTGACACTCTGCTTTTGGAATGGAGAACAGCGGCATCTCTGTGAGAAAAGGTGACTTTTTATACTAGCTATGGCATAAAAGAGATTATGTACAGAAGTACTGTTTGAAACGTAATTATTTAACTATCCCAAAAAGTCAGTTCTACTCTCTGCTCCCAGGAACACAGGGAATGATGGCTACCTCTCCTTATCACCTAGTAGGCCTAGTAATGACCTACCCATGTTTACCCAGTTTCACCTATGTACATCCACCCGCCAGATGTGGTGGATCTAGTAACAGGGTATTCTCAGCCACTCTCACCCCGAAGTGCTATAGTTCCATAGATGAAAACACAGTTTTCATCTATGCTCTTTGAGCTGGCATCCTGGCCGTGTGCAAGTACCACACTGTGAGGAGACACTCTCCCATCCATCTTCCTTGTGGGAACCTAATACCACTTCCTACCTACCTCTGGTTTCAAGCAGAAGGAAACTACAGATGCCTATGGAAAGAAAAAAATGACACAAAAATTCCAATTTACTTATTTTAAGGACTGGAGGACAGCAATGGAATGTACTGTTTCTGCAGTCAACACATTAAGAAAAAGGTAAGGTTCAATGAAGCATCTCTATTTCATTCATTTTTTACACTAAAAAAAAGGTGAATGACATTCTGAATTAAATGCTGAGATTTCATAGCTACAGGAAAAAATAAAAT
>NW_010224109.1:0-1224 GCF_000690775.1 Eurypyga helias
CCCCTCCCACACACATGTGCATGCCCCTTGCCCGCTCCCACACACATGCGCACCCTTTGCCTACTCTCACACATGTGTGCATGCCCCTTGCCCAATCCTACATGCGTGTGCACACCCCAGACCCGCTCCCACACACATGCACACCCCTTGCCCACTCTCACACACGTGTGCACACCCCTTGCCTGCTCCCACACACGCATGTAAGCCCCCTCAGGCCTGTGCCAAGCCTGTCGGGGCCCCGCGGTGGCGTGCACACGCGTGTACCTGGGAAGGGGTCCCGCGCCAGCCCCAGCTGCCCGATGATGTAGCGGGGGATGTCGGCCTTCAGCAGCCCCTCGCGGGCCTGGCCCTCGGCCGCCGCCAGCAGCTGGTAGAACTCGGCCGGGTCGAACTCCTGTGTCGACACGCCCCAACACGCGTGTGCACGGGGACACGCGTCGTCACATGTGTGCACACAGGGACACACGTCGTCACACATGCGCAGGGGCTACACGCATCATAACGTGCGCGGGGACGCAAGGTGTCATACACATGCATGTGGGACACGTGTCGTCGCACGTGTGCACGGGAGGAAAAGGTGTCGTCACATGTGTGCACACGGGGACACGCAGCGGCACGGTACGATGAACCAGCAGACAGCGGGGGCATGAGCTGGTGTACATGTGTGTGCTGGGCCTGCATGTGTGTGAGAGCGTGTGCAAGCATGTGAGAGTGCATGCAAGTGTGTGAGAATGTGTGCAAGTGTGTGAGAACACGTACAAGCATGTGAGAGTGCATGCAGGCGTGTGAGAACATGTGCAAGCATGTGAGAACGCGCACAAGCGTGTGAGGGCGTGCGCACACACCAGGACACCTGTGCGTATTTGAGCCCAAACACGTGTGTACACGTGTGTCGCTGCCTGCATCAACACATACGCGTGTGCCACAGCACACGGGTGAGCACGCGTGTGCCTGCATGCACCGGCAGTCACGGGCGAGTGCACACGCGTGTGTGCCCCCGCTCCCCCCTCCCTTGTCTCGGTGGTCCCAGGGATGCTCCGTCGCCATGGCTCTGCCCTGGCAACACGGCTGTCACCATGGCAACAGCAGCCCTGTCTCCCCATTGGCTGCGAGCAGGGATTGGCCAGCACGTTGTCAGGGAGACTGGAAGGGCTTCATCTGATTGGACGGTGGGGATGGTGCAAAATAGGATGGGGGGAGAGAGATGCTGGGGGGGGGTGTCTC
>NW_010224110.1:0-44490 GCF_000690775.1 Eurypyga helias
ATTCTGTGATTCTATGATTAGATGAAAAAAGAGCTATTACTTCATAGATCTCAAAATAGTGTTCAGTGCATTTTTTATGATTATCTCAAACAATATTGAATGCATGTGTCCTGCAGTTCTAGATGTTCTTTAGTCTAGAAGTCAGATGGATACAGCAGAAATAAATTAAGCCTCCCAGCATTTAAATAAAGTAAGCGTAATCCCAACAAAACACATTCAAGCTTTCTCTTGTGTCAGGAAGTTGAAAAAATCTTGAACAAGAGGCAATCATACTGTGTCACATAGACCATGACTACAAATTGCTCCAAGGTGAGTTCTGTACACAATTCATTGCAAATACTATGGCAGATACGCATTATTTATCCTGAAGGAGGGAACAAAAATAAATCCCCAATCCAACAACCACCATCCTTGGCAATGTTATCAAATAGCCAGGAAAGGGGTGATTAGTCTGCAGACAGAGTTTTCCTTGAGAAATTACTCATCTGGGAAATGGCTGGGTGCCTTGGGCTAAGGCTCAGCCCAGGCTGAGGATTGAGGTTAGTGTTGAGGATTGCATTTGGAGCAGGAGAGTCATCACGCCTAGAGTGGAGCTACAAAGAGCAGCTGAAGAGGGGTAGGCCATGAGAACAATTCTTCCCTGAGATGTGTTCACCCGGTCGCATTGCGGGAGACTCATCCAACATAAAGTCTGTGGTATTTGGGGCTAAGTCTCCACCAACACGTGGGTTTAGGGTTGGGGGAGAGACAAAGCACAGAGCTCCATCTGGAGAGAGGCTCCAAAGGGGCTGCTGAAGGATGGTGTAGGTTACAAAAAGATTTGTCACCTGGGAACTTGTTCATCTGGGCTATGGCTGGAGGACCTGGGCTAACTCTCGGTGACCTGTTTTCAGAGTAGTGAATGACTTCAGCAAGTCTTTGAACAATTGCAGTTTTACTAATGATGTGCAGAAGGATTTTTTTTCCCCATCTGAGGGAAGAGGAGGAGAGTTCAGTTAGAAGATGAGTAATCCATGTCCCGCTTTGACCTAGGACGTTCACCTTATTTACTTTTCCTCTTGACGTGATCAGCTTTTTGAGCCGACACAGAATCAATCTTAAGTAAAAATTCACTGTTAAGGAGTACTGTGTTCTTCAAAGCCTTGTTTAATTTTACATAATTTTTCATTATAGTTCACATTCTTGTGCATAACCATATCCTTCAAAATACAGAAATATTCTGACAAAAATCATAAACTTAATTCCCTGTGTGATGGATAAGTCTGTTCTCAGTAAACTTTTGACACAAATAGTGTTTAGTCATCAAAGCTAAATTGTCGTTATGACTGATACAGCTCAGGAGTGTCTTGGGAGGTGAAGAACACTTTGTCAGACTGCTCATGTTCAAATGTCTATCAGCCCTAAGCACTGAGAAAAATACATATGCAAAGATTTGCTGCCCAGCTGGGGAAAAAAACCCAAACCTTGGAATTAACAGAAAGCAAACAGTGAATTATAGGCCTATTATCTCATATCACTGGTTATACAAAATTGTTTTCTGTTTTTTGTCAAGTGTACATTAAATATCTCCTATAACAGGTCTTCTAACATTTATTTTTTGAGAGTTTTCACAACTTTATTTTATAGGCAAGACAGTTTTCCTAATAGAGCATTTTAATCAAGAGGTGGTTGCTGTTCATACAGATGGCACCAAGTTAGCTTGAAACCACACGGTTCATTTATTAGTGATACAAGTACAGAATCCAAGTGTGCAGGCCCGTTAATGCATTTATGCTCTTGCACTGCAGTCTGCATTACTGAGTCACCTGAGCTGTCAGTACTTGAGCTAGCCAGTGACAGAAGCAGCAGAGACATCAGTGTAGACGTATTTGAGCTCTTTTAGTTGTTCCTCTATTTTCTACTCTAAATAATTTTGTTATAGACTTGGACTGGTTTCTGTCATTCTGACCTAGAGGCAGGTGGTATTCCAAAATACCAGATGTTAACAGAAAACTCCAGTTCAGCGAAATGATGGTCAGAGAGGGAAACATCTCTGTTTCTGTGAGTTTTTGATGCAGCAAACCTGAAACTCCAACAGGAAGCCTAATCTGGTCCTGCTCTGATGGCTCATATAACAGGGTGCTGTGAAGCCTGAGCACCCTTGGCTAGGAGGTCTACCACAGAGAAGTTCTGTTCTGGGCATCTGTACTCTTGGAAACCCAGAAAAGCCAAACCCTCGCTCGAGCTAGGTGATATCATGGTTTTCAGTGCTTTTTTTAGTAGATGGAAAGCTGTATAGTCCCATGGGAGGAGAAAAAACCACAAGTCATGAAGCTATGAATAATACATACAATGTATGTGAATTCAGTTCGCACCATCAGTGCTAGATCTGGCATTTCCTAGGATTTGGGTACTTGATTTGTCATTCTTAGTTACTCTTAATGTGAGAATTTACATACCAATAAGACTTTTTAAAAAATAAAATAGGGAAAAATAGGGAAAAAAATTAACTTCCTGATTTTAAAAATCTACTTCAGATTGAAATTATTCCTATGCAGAGTAAAAAACTTCAGCCTCATGTAAAACTCGTTGAAACCTGACTCCCTGGAAGGTCACATGGTCTATAGTATGTGTGTTTATAGTGGTCAGTAAAATAATCCCAGGGATTGTTTCATTCCTGGCCCTGGGGTGGCACATGCTGGCTCACACCCACACTGCTTAAGACCCCACCTATAGCTGGTGGGCTGCGTCCAGACTGAATAGGTTGTACCTCTGGGTTTCATTTGGGTACCATGTGGTGTTCCTGTGATCCTAAGAGATAACTGCTATATTTCTGTAGGTGGTTTTTTTTATGCCAAATTCAATGTGAGAGCTGTGTTGCATCTCGCCAGTGAGGTTTTTCTGTAATGGAATTGAGGGGTATATGCTTTGCTGTGTGCCATAAGGAACTGTCAAGGTGTTTTGACACATGAAGAGTGTTTAGGGCAGACAAAGCCAAACCTTGACAGTAGTGCTCACAGGAAACTATCCTGAGCACACTGCCTGAATTTTGGTTGGAAAGTAGTGGTCCAAACCCAAACACAGCTAACAGTTAAGGACTGTAAATACTCAGAGTGAATGATTCAAATTTATTCATTGACCTCTTTTATTTATATAAGTGGACCTATCTGAAATGTATAGCATTGGTACTGAAGTGTTCTCTTGAAAATTTCCTCCCAGACATTAGCCAAGGTAAAGCTGAAAGTCTAAAGTAGAACATGAAAGACCAGGGCTAACTACAAAGTTTGATCAGCATGCTCAGCCTTGTGCAGTTCCAATGCCTGTCAATCTTTTCAGTGAAGAAATTTTTCCTAATATCCAATCTAAACCTCCCCTGGCACAACTTGAGGCCGTTTCTTCTTGACCTATGACTTGTTACCTGAGAGAAGAGACCTCGCTACAAACCTCCTTCCAGGAAGTTGTAGAGAGCCATAAGGTCTCCCCTCAGCCTCCTCTTCTCCAGGCTGAACACCCCCAGTTCCCTCAGCCGCTCCTCACAGGACTTGTGCTCCAGACCCTTCCCCAGCTCCATTCCCTTCTCTGGACACGCTCCAGCCCCTCAATGTCTTTCTTACAGTGAGAGGCCCAACACTGAACACAGGATTCGAGGTGCGGCCTCACCAGTGCTCGGTACAGGGGGACAATCCCTGCACTAGTCCTGCTGCCCACACTGCTCCTGATGCAGGCCAGGGTGCTCCAGCCTTCTAAGTACTGAAAAAATACTGAGAAAACAGTGAATTTTACACTGAGAAAATACACTTGTAGAGCCTGAAAATCAGTATATAAATAAAAATAAAGCTGGAAAGTAAACAGATACTTTGTGCTGAAAGCTAAACCAGAACAATGGGACAATGGCAAAAATTCCTTTCTGAAAGGACAGAAACAATTTTGGCCAATCAGAATGTAAGACATGCCTTTTTTCCCTTTCATTTAGAGCT
Organism: Eurypyga helias; assembly: GCF_000690775.1. Lineage (NCBI taxonomy): Eukaryota > Metazoa > Chordata > Aves > Eurypygiformes > Eurypygidae > Eurypyga > Eurypyga helias. Next base: position 3,957 of record NW_010224110.1, read on the forward strand.
ATGTCTTTTGCTTAGTGTTTCTCTTGTTTTAACTCAGGCTATTTTTAAAATGAGAAAATGTTCTTTTGAAACAAAAATTTGTATTTTAAAGGTTTTGGCATTTCTGAACAGAAATATTTTATTGCAGAGAAGTTGAACTGTTTCAACCTATATGGATTTTCCATCCTGTCGTCTTGCTAAAACTGCTAGTCAGCAGTTTGACTCAAATTCATGAGCACTTCCCTTTAGTTCAGTTTTACCATATTCACTATTAATGAATTCTTCTGTATGTTGAACTTCAAGAAGCATTTTATAGCTTCCAAGAGGTGAGCTTTTTGATTAAAAATTCATTTTCATTAAAAAAAAAGTAGACCTAAAAAGTCAGAGGTGTTTAATTCCATGTTTTTCAAAGCATGTTCATGATCATGAATTGGTATGGTGCAAACACTGCAGACTGCACACCAATCTTCTGGGCAGCACCCCAGCTTTCTACCTGCAGCTGTGCTGTCTCTGTGCTATCAGCACGTCTTACTGGTCTATGGCCTTTGACTTTAAGAAAATTCTACATGTTCCCTTGTCTTCTTTTTTATTCTGTTGTAAAGTCCCTTTGTCATAAAAAAAACCCACAACCAACCAAAAAACCAGCAGTCCTCTAACCTAAAGGCTAACTTTTATGATACTTAGGTTTATTATGTGCCATTTATGGAGACTATTCAACAATTGGTGCTCCATTTTTATTGTGCTTAAAATAGACATTGTATTTCCTGTATTAAAATCATACTCTCAAATCCTCTCATGAAGTGTGGAATATTCTTTGGGGAATTATGTTGAACAATAATAAGAAAATATTCTCAGGATATCAGCAGTCATTGTACATTAGGGAAGAAACAACAGATGCTTAAAAATCTTTACAAGACAATGGACTCCAATTAAGATCCAAGGTGATACAATTATGCAGATGTCAAAGTGCCTCCAACAGTTACAGGCAATTCCTAATGCTGATGTCTGGATAATCTTTTAAGTATTTCTGTTTATGGTGACCATTTTTCCCAAAGTTCTGTGGAATAAGCCATTCTGATGCTGCATTTCTTGCAGTAGCATTCCAACAGTAATAATGCTTTTAAAAAGCCCCATAGGTGGTTCATTTGTTCAACAGGGCACAAATGACACACTCAATGCTCCAGAGTGGGTGCTAAGTGTTTTTTGCTTCTTGTTGACCCTGTTTCTTTTATGACCATTTCTGCAACCTCATGTCTTTGTCCTCTGACTTGCCTTCCTCCTAGCCTTTCCTCTTATCCTGGATCCTGTCACGTTTTTCATTCCAGAACTGCCTGCACCCTTGCCCATTCTTAATTCCATACTCCCTGTAACTCATTCCCTGATTTTTTTTTTAATTTGAACATATCCCACTATAATATATAACATCGTCAAACAAGAAACAAGAACTAAAATATAGTTTAAAAGTTTGCTAGCCTTTACTCCAGTTGCTCCATACATATGTTAGATCTTGCTTTTATCACATCTGTGTTATAGTGCAAACTGTTCAGGGCAAGGCACTGCTTTTTCTGATACACCATTACCATTTTTTTCTGTGGGGTCGGGCACACTGGCATCCTTTCATGAATGCCTTGGGGCACTTCTGCAACTTTGCTTTTCGTTACTGCTATAAGGACACAAATACTTGAATGGATCAGTTTGGAAAGTATGAAAGAGGCTCCATCTGCTACATATGTTAGAGAAGAACAACATCCTGAAATAAAGAAAGAGAATTTGGCTTAGTGTGCTCCATTTTTGGCTCTTCCTTAGAGATCTCGTATCCCTCTTGGCTGCTAGGGAGCACCTGGCACATTTCCATCCTGGTTAAATTGTCTAGGCTGATAACTATCCAAGCCTCAAAAAATTATAAGCAGAAATCCAATCATGTTTTGGAACTGTCTTCTCGTAAAGAAGGGGAGAACTAGAGTACTTTAATTCTCAGGAAAGAGGAGAAGATGTTACGGCGCTGGAAGAGGGCAGATAAGGAGAATGAAGGGTAGTCAGAGACTTTCAATATCAAGAAATTTTCTGGGCTGACTTAAAAAGAAACCTTTCATCAGGTGTCCGGTGCTCCCTTCATTATCATCAGCCATGGTAGCAACTGCTTGCAGTCTATTAGGGTACAAGGGAAAAGTGAGAGCTGCATTAATATTAATAATGACACAAAAAATGGCTTCTTTCCTTGTATTATCAGGATTCCTAATCAGTTATGTGACATTTTAACAAGTCAGTGACTAGGCACACTGCACGTGGTTGTTGAGATGCTGCAGTAAAGCATTAGAAAATGGGATTTCCGAACTTGCACCCATTTAATGAATTTTGTCTGCTGTAAGACTGTCAACAGCTTTACCCAGTGCTGAAAAATGATGCAGATCACCTAGAGAGCTTTGCACTGTGGTGTCAAGTAGAAAAACCAGGCGAGCAGCATCTGGAGAACAATGCTGAGATGAAAGTGTTGGACAAGCGTAGCTCTCCAAGCCTTGCATTAATCCTCTCAGCCAGAGGATAGGACCCAAAAAAAAGAGAAAAAGAAGCAGAACTTCACACTACTTCCTGTTTTCTGAGGAGCATGCTGATCACTCGTCTGCTTTTCCTCAGTATTGACAATTCTGACAGTGTTGAAAACATGTAGTCTTTTTCATTCGGTTTGTCTTTAGATGAAATTCACAATAAACTTGCACATCTTGAATATTAGGTGTTGCTGAACACTCCTTGCAGGTGCAGAACTAAAAAAGAACAAAATGTGAGCGATGATTTAACTGCTTAAGTGATCCTTGGATCATCCAAGTTCTTCACCTGCTTATTATTTGTAACGTGCAGTGAGTTCCCTTGAGGAACCCACTCAGATGTGTAGAGTACAGACAGAACAAAAAGACAGTTCCTGTCCCTGATTATGATAAATTCTTTGTTGGCATCTCCTATCCCCTCTACTTGGTTCAAAAGTATTGAGTATCAAATCCTCGGTCACGTCGTCCTTGGTCACAGGCACAGCATACAGAAAGCTGGAACCCTGCGAACATGCAGTCAGTCCTCCCCAGAGGTACTTGGTGCCCTCTTCCAGAAACGTGTGCCATGCCTTTGCTCCTCTTGTGCCTCTCTCCCAGCTTTAGCACTTGTGCAGCTTTGGAAATTTGGCCTGATGATAACAAGCAGGAGGAGTTTAAAACAAAGACAAATTATACAGAAACCAAGGAATTGAAATGCCTAACAGAGAAGCGTAAAGAGTTGCCAAAACCATGAAGAAAAGTGTCACAAATGATCCCACTGAGCTCAATATGGGGCTTTGTATTGGCATGTGCCTGTGAATTTAAGCTCAAACATCCAGAAACTGGGCTATAGAGAGAGAGCAGCAAGTTCCAAGTGAGTCTCAAAAGATTTTTTTTAGCTCTGCCTCAATGTTGCCAACTAAGAGGGGGAGGGAAAAATTTTGTGTGTAGGAACATCACCTCACATTTAAAGTGTATTTACATGATTTGGATTCTGTCTTCCTGACACCAGCCCAGGAGAGTAAAATAATTTTTTGATCCTAAAAAAAAAAAGGATATTCTCAAGATGTCTATTTTTTTCTTTCAGATTTTCTTCCTCCTGACACCAATTAGCTGCAGGACATAAGACAGAGTGGCTATTGCACAGCACAGCTTTTTGTGGGCACTAGGCAGCAATACTCTTTGCACTCACATGAACCCAAGACAGGAACAGGCAAGGGTGGACTGAGAAGGATGAAAGAAAATCGCTTAGAATTTAGAGGAGGTTGAAAAAACTCTGGTTTTGACCACTCAGGAAAGGTTTGGTGCCTGGGAACCTTTGCCACCAGAGAGCAATGGAAGCCTTTAAGTACACACATCACCCACTTAGTTTAAAAGACTCCTTGTCTGACACTGAATAACGTGGGTTGTGCTTTCATGTTTGTTCTAAATCCAGACTAAAGATCAGTTGTGGAAGCTTTAGGAAGGCTCTCAAAATTATACTCCAGATACACATGAAATATTTTAAATATTTGAATCCTTCTTCTTTTGCTAGTTAGCAAAACACATTTTTATAGGATGCTAGAGATTTTATATGCAGATTTTCAGGGAGCAGTGAGTCAGTACCTATTCTATATCCACTCGTCCATACTGTTATACACATGACTAAGTTTCATCTAGTCTCATATGTATTTTATATTTCCGCTTGCTGTCATGGAAATGGATATTTTCACTACAGTCTTCAGCAGATGGGTGCAAAGCTTCTGTATGCCTCTGCGTTACTTCTCCCCCTGCTCCTCAGTCACATGAGAAGATGGTATCCTGTTTGGTGCTGAAGTCACAAAATAACTTCTATTCTAACCATGAAATCCAAAAATAATGGATTACTAACTGCCTATCAGTAGAGTGCCCCTGAGACCAATGTGGTCTTCAAAAATTATGAGTAAACTGGTGGGGAATTCTTGAGATTAGGTTTCTCAACAAAATCACTGCATGGCCAGGGAGGCAGTGGGATCTTCACATGACCCAGTGCAAAAAATGCAGCAACTTCCAGTCATCCATTAGTGCTTGTTGCCAGCTGCCCACAGCTCTGCCCACGCATCTTGGCCTCTCCAGCGTGTGGTTCTCAATGTGCTGACTCTCTGAACATGAGTTTATGCTTTTCAGCTCTCTTCATACTGGAAGAAGCATGAAAATACTTGAGGTTCATTTTTAAAGCAGCATGCAGGAATGAGGGAGGCACCTCTACAACTGGCTGAAATGATCGATTGCTGTGTCTCCTCCTTTATACCTCCCTCCCACGCTGTGAAGAAAAGGTGACCTAAGAGAAACGCAGGCATACACAGCATGCACAACCTTTCTGAGGGAAGTGATAAAACTAAAGAAAAACATACCATTTTAGATAGGTGGTATGTTTACTGAAATGAAAGACTTCAGTCACCTCTGTTCACAGCACATCTTGGCCAGCAAACTGCATGGTTTCCTTTACTACACTAGTAGTAAATGCATTATCAGAGCAGCTCAGTGAATGAAACTGGAGGAAGAGATAGTATATAATGACATCATCTGGGGGTGCCCAGCCTACAGCCCATGCCTCGTACATAGTCCAGTGAGACACACGTACTGTATTGCTTAAGGAGTCTTGAAGTAAATGATGTCTGGGAACAGTCAGTCTGACTGACTTCTCAAGCCAGTGCTAGTCTGTGATCCAACTAAATCCCAGCTCTAATCTCACCCTATCTCCTCGACTGGCCATTTTGCATTCCTCAGCTCAATTTTCCATGCTTGCCTTACTCACACTGTTTCTTCTCTCTTAACTCCTAATCCAGTCTTTCTTCCTCAGATTCCCCATTCACAATGATTTCCAATCTCCTCCTTTAGATTTGTCATCTGATCTCAGCTTCTTGTTCTTCCCCTAGACATTTCCCACCATTTCTGTTGTATCTGATCACTAATTAAACCCATCTCCCTTTCATACATCCTTCCTACCAACCTATTTGTTCACTCTCAGACTCCTCTAAATCCTCATCTCGGTCTCCTCTCAAACCAGATCCTAAGCTGCCCACCCCAGCATTTTCTCTCCTCTTGATTATTCCCACCCCACTGCTCTCAACACCTTGGCAGCCCATTCCAGCTTTCCTTTCTCATGCTGCAGCATCCATACTGTACCATACCATCCACATTCATCACAGCATTCCTGTCCTGAGCAGCTCCCCTTTTCTCTTCCCTGTGCCACCAAGACCCAGTGTTGTGACTGTTGAAAGTGCATCCTTGCTCTCAGATCACATGCCCAGACTTCATCCAGCAATGACAACAGCTCGGAGCCAGAAACCTGGGGAATGTTGTGCACAGCCTGAGGCTGGAGCCTGCTTGGGTAGATGGACTCTGGGAGAGCTTAATTCAAAACTGGTGTCTCTATTGAAAACATCTGTTTCGCACAGGCTGCAAGGTCTATAACATGGCCAAATATTGGTAATATTTCATGAGAATAACAAGAAGTTCCTCTTTGATAAAGAGGGCACCCAGCTTGCAAAGGGGCAGTCCCTGTACCAAAGGATGAATGTACTACAGCTAGTTAAAGAAAAGCCTGCCAAAATTTTTGAATGTGGACAAAACAATGTATTTTTTTCTTGGTTGTGTTTTCAGAAACAGCTGAAAGGTTTCAACTGAAGTTTTCTAGAAAATTGTCCAGCGGCAAACATCCAGTGTGGAAAATTCCAGACTGAACAATTCATGTGTGGCAAAATTATATGCAGCTGATAACAGGGCTGTGGGTTCGGAAGTGACGGATAATTGTCATAATTGTCAGTCCAACTACAACACACTCATGTATTATCCAAATCAGGTAGCGTACTACTGCTCACCGAAGAGTTACAAAGGCAGTGTGCAATTCCTTTTAGCTCAGAGATGATTATAACATTTCACTTCATTCATTCCCATCGTGGAAATATGAATTTGAAGCCTAATGGAATATTGTCAAAGGCATTATGAAGCACACCCTAATAACAGTGTTTTGTACAAATCCCAAAGATATTTAATGTGACAGTCTATCTGTATGCAATGGAGGTGTGTAACAGTGGCCATCTATATCAGTAATACCATTGCAGGAACACTAGGTTAGAGTCCCTTTTAAAAATGTTTTAACATCAAGGTTAACTTAAATGCTTTACTTCTCATGTGAAATAAGAAGGCTGAGACACTCTTCTCTTTGAATGTGCAATATTGCTGTATTCTGTGTTTCTGGCAAATAATTGCAGAGTGGATAAAGGAAGATTGTTCTATCGAAATACTATAAATACAAAGATGTTTTTGGTGGGCTTTATGAGCTAAAATGGGAGCAGTGTGGGATACCGTACACAAAAGTAGGTTAGGACTTCGATCACATCTCTAGCCCTCTTTCATTAGGTTGCTCTGTAAATCATTCCTCTTCTGTGACTCATTTCTCCACTGGTAAACATCACGTGAGGATCTTTATTATGTTGCAGATGAAGTTTTAATTTCTCAGCTTCTTCTAGAATGCTATTAATTCAGTTTTCTTGTGTTTGGCCATCTAACCCAATAACGCCAGCCTGATCAATGCTAGAAAATCTCCTTCCAGCAGATGGCAGATGTAGCTTATCCAATGTAATCCTGTCGTGCAGCTCAGTGCCGCCACGAACAGCAATGAAAGCAGGAGCTGAAACATGAATAACCCGTTAAGAAACGCATGTTTCCAAAAGATCTTGGGTAGCACGAATAAAGATTGCCTTATTTCTTATCTATTTAGTTAGTACAGAATTCCTAGATACATACTTCTCTTTCCTTATACTTTCTTCATTAAAATATTTTTTTAAAAGTATTTAAGTGAAGTAGTGGTAAGTGATCTAACTGTTCAAAAATAAGGGAAACTATTCTCATTTGGCCATGTGTTGTGGCATTTGAGTACTAATACTTCCCAAATCACCTGAATTGCCACCGATAATGTGAATTAACGAGTCAGAATTCTTTCAGACCACAAGGCAATTGGGCATTTTTTAAACAGGAGCAACTCATACAGACTGGCCAATATGTAGCAAGTTTAAAGCCCTGATATACCTCACAGTAAATCTTGAAATGAGGTCTATTTTTACTGCCATTCATAGTGCTGTACTCATTAGTTCCCTGTATCCTTTATATAAGTTCACAGAGTCAGGGAACTTACACTAAAAATCACCTCATGGTGTAAGAGCATATAATACACTAGCTGACAGAGAGTTCTAATTTCACTGCTATATGCTTTGTTCTATTCTTATTTGTCTGTTGCTTAAGAAAAGTGTTCCAACTGGGGAAAGGCAAGGCAAAGGAATGTAGGGAATAGCTTGATATTTGCAAACAGTCACAATTCAGTGATGTCTCTTGGAGACCCTGAATTGTTTTCCAGATCTGAGATGCTGTATGAAAGAGCATCTTCTAAATGAATTATTTCAAATTTGCTTTCCATACTAATTTTTCTTTGGCACTTTCTGAACCAAATCTCCCAAGCTCCCACATTGGAGCTGTTATAGAATCTAGGCTTTTATTCATTAGCCATTCAGCTGAGAGGACCCAAAATATTCTTCCTCAGTACTCTAAAAAATGGTACGCAAAAAAACCTAATGAGTTTTGTAACTTCTTTTTTTTTTTTTGCTTGGGTTCCTTTTTCTCTTGCTGGCTGGGTTCTTTTGATTATATGATACTCTAGGAGGCCATTTCTTTCCAGTATTTTATTTTATATTTCCTTCAGTCCTGTTTCTGATATTTTGTTCAGTGAAACACGGTTCAGAGAATGATCAGCTTGTGCCAGGACAAGTATCATTCCCAGGCAGCATCTTCACTCTGAATGGGAAATGTTACATAGCCGCTTCATATGGTTCTGTGAATATAAATTTAAATGCTTCATGAACACCTAGAAATAAACAGGTCTTTAATTTCTTTATTATGATATCAAGTCCCTTGGCAAAACTAGATAATGCCAGATGACGCTTTATTGATATAATTACTGTTATTACAGTTGGCATTATTACTATGTAGGTAGGCATTTCACCCACACTTAATGTTGGAGCCTTTCCATACAGCAGAAGGTATCACAAAGAGACGGTAAGACCATTTTTCCATGGTTATTGAGCATAAACTTGAGTGACAGACCTACTATTTATGTTGAAAGCAGTTTAAACTGAATAAGAGTTTCAGAATATGTTTATGAATTAAGGGAATTTCCTGTGATGTGTATGCCAAAGGTTAAGTATTGAAATTGTCCACTGTCAAGTCTTGTTGTTCCCTACTTCATAACTAACAGGGATAAGTATGTCCAGAAGAAAATGTAACACTTTGCAAACTCTATCTTTCATGCCAGTGTGAAATACAGCATGAAGTGCTCAGTAGCACCTACCTCAGTATGTAACATTGGACTGTTAGTCTTCAAACATGAATAACAAGAATTCAGTATTTCTACATTACCAGTGCGGTCAGGTGGCCATCTAAATGGCAGCGAATGCACTGAAGGTCTTCTTGCATGATACAATTTCTTGTATAATACAATTTCTATCAAAATTAGGAAGCAAATGGCACTTGGTCATAAATCGCTGTCTCAGGAGCATGTATACTTATTTGCAAAATACTATAATTAATTATTCTGAACATACTGTCCTGCAGTGTCATTGCCCTGATAAGGATCAAGACACTGGCTTGGGTTTTAGTCTGGTTTGGTAAAAGGGAACCGTTGTGTGCTCTTTTCCTTTCATATATCTGGAAGGAGACAAAGACGAAAGTGAGGAAAAAGATAAAGGCTGACTGACTAAATGCTTCTGCTTATCTTCCCTTCTGCCCTGTCTGTTGCTGTAGGTGCCTGGACACTGAAACATAAATATTTTTATGCATCAAGTGAATCAACAATCTCCTCCTTAGAATGTGGACCATAAGAGATGTAATTTTTCTTTCTTCTTGAATGCAAACATATAAGGCAAATGTGACATAAATAGTGGTGTATCTAGAACATGCATAATTTCACCTCTCTGCATCTATACAGACCAAAGCATGAAGGGATGTAGCAGGAAAGTAGCAGTAAGGAGGAGGAACTGTTGAGGTTTAAGTCTGATTTAGCACTGCTGGCAGTTTCACTGTGGGATTACGGTCAGCATTAGTTTACATGAAGTTGTTTATACTATCTGATATATAAAATTGAATTGGAATTTGGTCATGTCCTGGGCAGTTTATTTAGGCATGGGGTCTCTACAGCACTAAGTTCCTATATCCCCACATTGCTGGAACTTAATGTACAATATTTCCCAGGTTGGGTGTACATGAAAGCAAAGAAAGATGGAAAAAAGACAGTCTGAACCCCCTTATGACTCAACACATAGTATGAACAATGCAATTTGAATCCAGCCGAGTGCTCACAGGAAGGATGCCACTCTTGCTAGAATACCTGAGGGTACAAAGAGACAGGCTCAATTTTCTCAGCCACGCTGCAAAGCACTTTGATCATCAGACACCCACATTCCCTTTCATTGGGAGCTCCCATGGGAGATAGATTCCTCAAAACTTTCATGTTCTGTATCAGTAACTCGGTTTCTCACTGTAATAACAGCATTTTCTTAATTAATAGGGCTGTGAGTATAACTGTGAAGCATTCAGAGTTCACAGTACAGGAAGTTATTTAAAGAACATAGACGGATACTTCCCATTCATCATGATGGGGTTTTTTATAAATCAAAATAGAACAGTTGGAACCAAAATACGTGAATGAATTTGTACTACAACTGCTATAATTGAAATAAATGCTTAAATCAGCCCTAAATATAAATGCAGAACATGAAAACAGATTTATAAAACATGCTCTTGTTGGGTTTCACTGCATGTAAATTTTCTGTGAAAACACTTTGTAACAGAGTTTCTTGAAACACTGCTCTTCCTTCAGCCATCCGCTCTGCCTTGGCTTCCTGTTTGCTGCAAGCCCCTTAAAGGTGCCCCTTTATCTTTTCTGAACTGATTTTTAAGAAACTACTCTTCTCTTTTACACACTCTTTGAAGGAAGATCTCAGATATGAAATCTACAGGACAGCTGGGAATGGTACAATTCTGCACAGTCATGGAACTGCATGAAACACTATTTCTCTCCAAGCAATCTTTCCCAGATGGTCTATACCTTTATAAAATATTTCTTAATATTTACTCTTGTTTGATTCTTTAAGATTTTATCTGCTTTCAGTTAGTATATAAAAATTTGCTCTTATTATTTAATATTTTTCCTTTTTCTGTTTTCATTTGGTCTTCTCTCAAATTAGGTTGTAAATCTCTTAGGGCAGGGGCAGCATCTAGCTGTGTTTCTGTAGGGCCTGCTGCAACCAGTTTTTTAAGTTTCTATAGCTGTGTATACATGACTCAAGACCTCTTAAGTGTTTTTATGCTAAAACTGGCGTTTGAACTCTCTTCCTAGGTAGGAAAGACATGTGAGATCATTCCTGTAGCTGATGGGGTCGTGGTGGCTAATAATTGAAGTTACGGATATTTTTGGGGGCTGAGACACTAGTAATTATGACTAGATATTTAACCTACAGTCAATAAACACGATGGAAATGAGCAACTCCTGAAATCCATGATGGAAAGTACAGGGTCCTTGCAATGAGCTGAGGAGAGTGAAAACAATTTCTACCTGAAGAATCACAACACAAAGAAACCTGAGTAAACCCAAAGCAATATGAAACCATATTTGCTGCTCCCCAGCTTGGACTTCTGATGAATACAGAGCCAGTTGGAGCCTCAGGGTGCCACCAGCATATGGAGAAGCTTTTTGAAGTCCCATCTCACTGGAGCTGGTGCTGGGGCTAGTGCCCTCTCATGGTCTCTGACAGCAGCCTGCCCTCACCTTTGGAGCCAGATGCCACATTCCTGATCCCTGCAGCTCTGTTTACATTCCTGGAGATACACATGGAACTGTGTTTTGTATTCAGTGTTACCATATTAATTAAGTTGCACTGGTGACCTCAAATCCATCCATCCATACTATTACTATTTTGCCTAACCTACTGATGATACTCGTTCTCTCACTCACTTCCAAGATCATCCCACAATGACTCCTGTGTCACTTATTATCTTCTTGTTCCTTTCTACCTTACACTTTCTTGATCTCAATACTACAGCTTCTTCATATGTAATTGAGAACAAAGTGGTAATGGGTTTAAATTGTAGGTGGGGTGATTTAGATTAGACATCAGGAAGAAGTTCTTCACAGAGAGGGTGGTGAGGCACAGGAACAGATTGCCCAGAGAAGCTGTGGATGCCCCATCCCTGGAAGTGTTCAAGGCCGGGCTGGATGAGGCTTTGAGCAACCTGGTCTAGTGGAAGGTGTCCCTGCCCATGGCAGGGGGGTTGGAACTAGATGGTCTTTAAGGTCCCTTCCAAACCAAACCATTCTGTGATTCTATGATTCTATGAAAACGAAGATATTTGCTTTTTATGCAAACTCCAATCAAAAGATAATATTAATTGCAGTAGTGAAAGAAAGCTTTAATACTGTAAACTGTTAAACTTTTTAAATACTTCAATTTCTAACACTGAGTCCACCTTCATTTAAACTTGGGATATATGTAGGGGCAGGAAGTGTGTTCTGATGCACAGCATTTGTAATGTAAACGAAGGGAAGCCAACATCAGCAAGACTAGCACAAACCACATTATAGTCCAAAGCAACTCCACTTTGTACTCCATTTTGTAATGTCTAACTTTTTTATCTTTCATCTTGTTTCTAAATTCACTTATTTGATCTGAAAGCATTTACACTTTTCCTAGCTTTCCACATGGAAGGCATTCCACAGGGTCCCATGATCTTAAATATGGTGGGTTGCTCTGTGGTTAAGTGATTGCAGACCGAGGCCCTGGTCCTTTGAGATGTTACACATACATACTTAGCAGTGGGTATTTCAAGAGGTCCCCATGATCTGTAAAAAGTGTACACTTTTACAAGATTGTGGCCCTAAAGTGTAAGAGCTTCAGAATAGGGCACATATGCTCCATTTGTTTTGAAAATGCTATGGTGGTGTGCAGCTAAACAGACATGATCTGTGATAGTGGTCATAGCATTGCTATTTGTGAAGTAATCATGATCATGTTTTCCTTATAAAGCTACATTTAACCAATATCCCTCATTAAATTATGCCATAACTTCTGGTTATGTTTTGAAAATCTTACCCCACATAGGAAGTGTTCAGTGCCTCCTGCTCCTTCCTCACGAGGTGGCAGTGAATTTGGACAACAGGCTCAAAGATAGAACTGATATCTAGAGAGTGTCAGAAAGCCCAGTGCTACCTACATAAACATACTGCTACATGAAGGCCTGGGCTGTCTTTGTTCTGCAAGTTATGAGCTCATACGTCAACATGGGAAAACAGATGTTTAGATGAAAAAAATAAAGAAAAGGCAGAATGAGGAACACGTCCAAGTTCCTTTGGCTTTTGTTCAGGTGTTCCATGGACTGAGCTAATGGGGATCATGTGGAGTGGCTGATTATCATTGGAGTCAGATGGTCTTTTTGTAACTGTAAAAAGGAAAGAAGCAATTTTGCTCCAAATACACACGTCTTTGATTTACTGCTGGGCTTGGTTAAAATAGTCTTTCACTGCTTATTACGAGAAGGGTAGAAGTTAATTGACAGCATGTGCTTCATCTTTTTTTTTTTTGTGGAGGGAAAGGTTTGTATCATGACATTAGTAGAAAATCATCAAATCTTTTCTGCTCCTGTCTGTAACAAGATGAAAGACCAGCCTGCCTCGGGCTTTGCTCCTCAGGTAGTCATCTGTGCAAAACAACACTTTCTACACATTTCAGTACAGACATGAGAGTCTGCTCAATGTGCAAAGCTCTAGAAAATAATTTCCTATTTTGTCCATTCATGAGTCCCTTCCAGGCCTAGTTGTTGCTTAGACTTGCCAGAAGTACTGCCATGTTTTTTGCCTCAAGAGATGTATCCCCAGTCTTTTTTTGCCTTAATCTCCTCCTTACGATGCTGTGGGTCGGCTGGTTACTTTATGGCCTGTGATGAGATTTGCCATGTCTCTGGCAAGGAAACCCATGTACTCCCAAGGAATAGCTTTTTTATAGGGATGCTACTTTCTTATTCCCATGAACTATTTTTCTCTTCTACTAGTTGCCTCATGCTGCTCTCTTGCAGGATGATTCACATACTTGTTTTCTCCGACCTGAGTGTAAAATGCCCCACCTGTTCCAATTGGTTAGATACCAAATACTATTTTTCTTCTCTTCCTCTCAGCTTCAAAGAGTAAACAGAACTTCCTATAGCAGGGAATCATTTTTAGTATGACTTTGGGAGCCCAGTTTTTCAGTTGCTGTAGTGTCTTGAGTCCTGGTCCTCCTACACCTCTCCCGAACAGCCACTTTCAGATGCTATCTCAGGGCGCAATGTTCTGTGGAACATCCTGCTAGAAAATGATATTAAAGCAATCAGTTATATCACAGTCTTTAGACTGCAGAGTTTCATGCAGCAAACCTTGCTGAGTTTTTTGAAATATATGAATCCGCAGTCTACAAGGGACTGCTGAGTGCCTGTGCTATCTGAAAGTTTATGCTGAAGAATGGCTTAGGTATATTTATAAAAAGTAATTATAGAATAATCTGATCTAAGGCCTCTCTTGCTGGACTGGTTGCCAAAAGATGTGTTTATAGCATTACTTTAACATTCTTTCATTTCATTAATTTCATTATTAAGTCATTTTTGCCCAAGACAATTCATACTGACCTTAAAATGAAATGGAAACAAATGGTGCCAGAAGTAAAAGTCAACAAGGGGAGGATGATACAAGGCTGTTATCCATTTATCCAGAGAAACAAGATTAAGGGCTAGGTTGTCAGCTGTGCTAAGGCCAGCTGGGAGGGTGGGGGAGCATGGCTGTGAGCTGCCTTGCCTCTTCTTGTTCCTGGGAAAATATGGTTCCCAGATTAGCTGGGAGTTAACATTGATTAGACCAGCCCTGCACCTCCTCACACCACCATGCTGCTTCCTCGGCCTCTGGGGATCATGCTCTCCTGCTCAAATTGGTTTCAAGAGAAGAAGTGAGCAGTCTCTCCATTCCTTACCTGAAGTTCCCCAGTTTTTCCTTCTCTTGCTTCTCTCTTTTGGACTAAATGGGGTAACTCACTAGTCTTATGAAATTTCTAATTTCTAGTTCCTGCTTTGTATCCCCAACTCAGAAGCATCCCCTTCCCTTTTGCTACCACCTCCTGACCCCAGCTGGCCCCAGCTCCTGGAAGTTGTCAGTCAGGACAGTATGTCTCCATGGGACCTGGGGCAGAAAGCCAGAAGCCAACAAAGACTTATTTGGTCTAAAATGGGTGTAACAATATCTGATTTTTCACCAACTACACCCAAAATGTCTTCAGACCCATCTCTGCATGTTCTCTTTATTTCTTTGTCTGCTCAAAGCCTCCTAGAGCAGTGGACTCCAGCCAATATATAACTGTTTTAAAACTCAGTACTTGCTTCCTTGAGCATTTGATGCTTGCCAGTCAGTATTCATGACAAATAGCCAAATGCCACCACCCAGAAAGCAGCTGAAGCCACATTTGGAGATGTGGCAGCCTTAGAAACCCAGCTGGTGTTTGACAGTCTGGCGAGTCTTGGGACAC
Organism: Eurypyga helias; assembly: GCF_000690775.1. NCBI lineage: Eukaryota > Metazoa > Chordata > Aves > Eurypygiformes > Eurypygidae > Eurypyga > Eurypyga helias. The sequence continues at coordinate 19,069 of NW_010224110.1, forward strand.
GTGCTGGGGGGAAGTTTCCTTTCGGTTCAAACCCAGAGCGTAGTTGCTGCAAGGTATCAGGAATGGCAGAGCTATTAGGGGCCAAAGCTGCAAGAAATCTTTGCTTCACCTTCCTACCAGGGACTGAAGACAGGCCAACAGGGTGCTCCAGCCTTCCATGAAAGAAGCTCTTCCTCTCCCACTGCCATAGATAATCCAGCACACAAAACTGTGTATTGAGGATGGGATTAGTTCTGAAGTGCTCAAAACCGTAAAGCACTGAAAAGCTACTCAAATGCCAGTGTGAAAGGATTTATATTCCCAGATGGCAGAGAATGAATACATAAAGTGCTAGTCATCATCTGATTTTATCTCAAGAAGAGAGTAAGGAGCTTCAGTGGGAGAATCTTCTAACATTAAACCCTTCCCCTCCTACCTGAAGGGGAGCTGTGTACTGACTTACAGCATAGTCAGAGCACGTGCTTATAGGAAATGCCTTCATATGACATGGCTATAGGATCCGAAAGGAAGCTGTGGATTTCTCTATGCTGCCTTACTGTTCTTGAGCTTCTCCCTCTCCACAGTGGAATCGTACAATTTCTGCTACTCCTGGAGACTCTCTGGCCACACGATGAATGCGGGTTGTGTTTCAACCTAAATGATCTCATACAATAAACTACTAAAAGCTGGTTTTAATAAAGGAATTAGAGAGAATGAGACTGCTGACAGACAACTTGATGAACCTTTTCAAATTCCTTCTACAATATTGATTTGATTCCAGTTTCTCATTTACAACATTTACTTGTTGTATACATAAACTATTTCTGCAACAGTTGAAGTCGTCCAGTCAGCCACGCACAATCCAAATGTAAATTCCAGAGCTCTGTTTTCAACAAGACCATTGTCTTGGATAGAAACCTCAGTGATGTCAGAGATCTAATATGTCAGAGCAGGAACAGCACACAGACATAAAACTGGAAGAACTTTGGAGAGACTGTTCAGTAATACCACCAAAGCAGTCAGCCCTGCACAGGAAAGTGAAGCAGTCAGTGATTACCTGCTATTGGCACTAGATCATTGGCACTAGGATTATACATCACCTATGAGTATAAATATAAAGAACTTGTTAGTCCAAAGCTAGGCATCCTGTCCCCAGAAGATGGACGTTTTCTTTAAAGAAAACGTAAGAATGAGAAGTTTTTTCCTTGGTAGGGATGTTATTTTCCTTCCAACCTGTGGCAATTAAGATTTGAATCAACTGCAACTTAAGTGGCAAAGGCACCCGAGGGAGTCTCTCTAACAGGTGTGGATTTCACTAAAGGAGTATGTGACTACTTTTTCTAGGGAACATTTAATTTTTAATACTGAGATTTGGGGGAGAAAAATAGAGAAAATATGAACTAGTTTCGGCTTTCAAGGGTAATACTTATTTTTAATTAACAAATTGTATTTGTTAAAGTATCTGGTAATGGAATTCTGATTTATAATAAAGTTGGAATAATATTCCATGTTTATACTGACTGGAAAAATGAGAACGACATCTGTGCATAGACCAGTTTGTAACTAGAACTCAATTTTATGACTGGACTTGGTGTGATAATCTTCTTGTGTTACACTTTAGTGCTAAAATAGAGTGTTATTTCCCAAACATGGGAGTTAAAGATGTATCTTAAGAAAGATTTCTAATAGGGTAATAGAGAGCTGCAAATGAAATCAGCAATGTTCCTACGTAATCATATTCAATGATACCTTAGAGATTTCACAGAAGACACATGGAGAGTGTTTCATTATTTTATAAGTGTTAATTGACCTTCTATTTGCTTAGAAAACTAAATGAAAATCATTGGCTTAAGATAAAAGATCAAATCAACTACTCCTCTGAGAAAGATTTTTCCTTAAGAAACTTTATTAGGCCTAGGAATAAAGGCATTTTTGACAAACTAATGACAAAAATACAAAGACAGGCAGTTCCTGAGGCGCATGGAGAGTTGACATGCTAGAGGACCACTGTGGTGTTGTATTGGTATCAACATTATTTTAATCTGAGAGATTCACCAATATTAAAATTTAGTAACAGGACTTTTTTTTTTTTTTATATATTGCAAAGATATTATCTCTGTCTTCAAGAAAATACTTCAGTATCTTAATCAAATGATAGAGGTAATTTAAAGGTATTAAGAGTTGGAAACCAAATGCTGACCTGCTACCTACTGTGCATTAAGTAGACTGATCAATAGAAGTTTTTTCCAGAGCAATTAAGAGCCCACCATACTGTAGAGTCCAAAGAATTGCAGTGCTTGTGTTTCTTTAGGTGGCAGTAGCAGCAGTTAACTAGCAAACTATCATCATTGCTGAAGTATTTCGGCAGAAACAACAGCCATTATTTTCATGGATTTTTACAGAGTCCTGTGAGCCAACTTCATTTTACATAAATCTACTGGGGTTCCACCAGGAATGGAGTTTGGCCTTGTGTTTTCCACTTTTTTTCAGTTGGCTGCAGAGCAGCAGGTAGCAGCCAGTAAAGCCTGCAGAACAGACCCTTTTGTAATGCAGGAGTCATGGGGCCAGTCCAACAGTCAGTGCACATGCAACGCTCCCAGTTACTAGACACCTGACCTGACTAAGGAACGGAGGGCTGTGTTATTGCAGAACTAAACCATTCCCACCTATATAAGGGGAATTTTAGTTTTAAATTATGTTGGAAAGAAGAAACCTAAGAAGATTTGCTGGAAAAGAGGAATCATATGTCCAGACATATGACTAAATTCTTCCTGGAGAGGGTGGTGAGGCACTGGAACAGGTTGCCCAGAGAAGCTGTGGATGCCCCATCGCTGGAAGTGTTCAAGGCCAGGCTGGATGAGGCTTTGAGCAACCTGGTCTAGTGGAAGGTGTCCCTGCCCATGGCAGGGGGGTTGGAACTAGATGGTCTTTAAGGTCCCTTCCAGCCCAAACCGTTCTATGATTCTATGAAGACGTCAAGCAAGCTGTTGTATCTACATTGCATAGCACAAAACCATGAAAAGATACTTGGTTTGTGTGCTGAAAGCAGGGGAGACATATCAGTACGGGACTACACTTGTGCCAATCTGTTAATACAGCCATTGGCCCACAGCATCACACTCCATGGACCAGAGTAGATGTAAACCTGAGAACATAAAAGTACAACCAGCAAACTGTTGGCCAGACTTTCAGGACCATAAGTTGCTGCTCAGGAAAGCATCCTAAAGCAAAATTCATTTTCAGTTTCAGCAAGGTTGGAGGCAAATATTTTGCCTTGCCCCAGGAGGTGTCCCAGACATACACCCATAAAGCCTCTGCTGCTCCATGTAGGAAAAATACCAACCAACCACCCAAAGAGGAGATCAGTATAGTGAACTGATAAAAACAAACCCAAACAAATCGCAGCTTCACATTTTGGGTTTATTTTGAGCCTTACATTTTTTTCATTGGTTTCATACATCGGTTAGATGAGGGTTAGGAGGTTCTTACTGGAACTGCTGAATATCTTGTGTTACAGCTCTGGAAAAGTTCCCTGGCTGTTTGCCTCTCTTTCCAGTACAACGTTATGGTGTGACAGATGGATTCAATAACAGTGGCTAGTAATCGAGATGTGAACCACAGGGTGTGGGGGAGTTAGCTGTCACCATGACTTGTCAGAGATTATGCTGGCCTACATGTTAATTCCTGTTTTTGTGGCGAAGGAAGTGGGCACCTGGCTAAAAAGGTGCACCACTGTGTTTTTTCTGGCCACTGCCCTTGGGAGTAATATCTTTTCAGTCCCCTTTAATGCTGGAGCATGGTAATAGGTTCACAGCTACTCTAGGGTAGCATCTCCTTGTCACCACTAGACTCAACATGTGGGAAAAAGGACAAAAAGGTGGGATGCAGTTTGCTGCTGCTGGAGGGACCCCATCCCCTCTGCAAGCTGAATTTGCCTAATGCTGTCCCTTAACCTTCATTCTTGATGTGTGTCATCCTGGGTCTGACCTCCTACATACGCTTCTGGCTGCGTTTGGGCTATCAACCAGCAGTTTCATAGCACCGTGGGACAGTCTCGCTCTGCGCAGCTGCAGTGGTAAAACAGCAATGAGACAAGAAAAATCCAAGGGCCTCCAGCTGGCCTTTGTTCTGCCTCCTGAGTCACTGCAGACCCAAATTGAGAGGCTGTTTTTAAGCCATTTACACCTAAAAATCAAGTTGCTCTTTTAATAAACCAGGATCAATTTACTGAACACATATACTTTCTGTAGAGGACATGATCAAGAAATGTGTTTTCATCTATCACCTACATTTTCTTCCCAGAGAGGGCATTTTAATTCCTCAGCTTCATTGAGTGTCACCTGAACAGGCTGTTACCACCCCCACAATGTGCAGACCCCAGGATCAGAACTAAAACAACATTTATTTTCTTTAGAAAGAAAGTAGCTGCTGAGGCTACTTTAAAGAAAATAGTCTCTGAAGTTGTGGAAGCAAAAGGTCAACATCTAATTTATAGGGGCTTGTGATGTATATAGAAGCCTGCCTCTGTTCCATGGTCTTTTATATTAGTCCAGATTTGATGCAGTTACGTGGACTCTGCAAAACCACTCCTGTGATTTGTTGTTGTTGAGATGCTGACTATAGAACAGTTTCTTGTGACTTTGACGTGAACAAGCAAATATTTCGGCTAGCACAGCAAACCTTCTGTGTAAGGCTGATCACCCTGTGTTGTGCTGCTGCATGTTATGGGATGTGATTACTATAAAACTGCAGGACCACTAAGAGCCAATTCGCTGTAATGTAGGATTAATAAAAGTGGTCTTAGAGCCTTGCAGCAAAGGTACAAAGACATTCCAGGATTTACTAATTGATTTCTCCTATACCACTGTAGAGGCAGACTACTTAAGCTAGAGGATAGCATACCTTCAGCAATCAGTTCTTCCAAGTGAGTTATCTATATAGTTATCTATAAATAGAGATATAGATGTAGATATAGATGATATAGATAGCACATGCTGGGGGGACAGATACTTTGGCTTTCTCCTCGCCATGTGAAACCATGGGGGTAGTTAGGATGGCAGCATGTATCTTGCGTGCTTGCTCTTGTAAGTGCTGGTAAGTGTTACAGACACTGAAGCCAGCTCAGGCTGAGCAGCCTGGGCTGAGTGAGTTGTGCTGGACCCGGCAGTGCACAGAGCCACCCAGGTGGTTTTGCCCCGGGCTTCCCCTCACTGCAAGTTCTAGGAGGACTTACCCTCAGAGACAGCACTAGACATTGGCTGGCTCCTCTCATTCCCGTGGTATTGCATCCTGCATCCTGGCATGTTCAGGGAAGGAGCCAGGACTGGCAGTGACATTTCCCATATTTTCTAATGTCTTCTGTTATAAGGAGTATCCCAGTCCCTCATCATGTGACATCGGTGGGAAGCGGAGCTCTAAGTTTTTCAGATGTCTCCCTGACTAGCTGTGGTGAGCTGACCCTGGCTGGAGGCCAGGAGCCCACCAAAGCTGCTCTGTCACTGCTCTCCTCAGCTGGGCAGGGGAGGGAGAATATAACAAAAGGTTCATCAGTCGAGATAAGGACGGAGAGGGATCATTCCGCAATTACCGTTACAGAAAAAATAGACTCAATTTGGGGAAATTAATTTAATTTATTACCAATCAAATCAGAACTAAAGAGAACTAAAACCAAATCTTAAAACACCTTCCCCTCACTCCTCCCTTCTTCCCAGGCTCAGCTTTGCTCTGATTTCTCTACCTCCTCCTCCCTCACAGTGCAGGGGGATGGGAATGGGGGTTGTGATCAGTTCATCACACGTTGTCTCTGCCGCTTTCTCTCACAGGAACATGGGAAAACAATGATGACATTAGTATCAACTCTTATATACCCCTATTCTTTCGGGGAGATGAAAGTACTCAAGGACTGAAGGAATCCAAAGACACAAAGGTATATGTGCCCATAGAAGGTATATAGAAGGTATATGTATCTCCAGAAGCAAGCAAATAGCTTCTGAAAACAACACGAGGTCAAGTCATACAAGGAGGACTCAGGTCTACTTCCCCAGTTTAACCTGGTCACTTGTGCTTGGAGAAGACATGAAAAGTGAATGAGCTATGCTGCTATGCTAAACTGGACTTCCAAAGCTAGAGATGTATTTTTATGTTAGAAAATTTTTGGGCCACATATACTAGATGAACACATTAAAGTCACCATTTCCCCAACTTCCCTGTCCATGGCTCTTTCCTGAAAGTGGTGCCGCCTTTATTCATTAGTTGGCTCACCAACGATGGTGTGGCTGTACCTGGCTGGTTGCTTCTTTCCATTGCCACAGCCTCTTTTCCTGGTAGACCTTTTGCTAGAGCAGCCTGAATTTACCCTGGAAGAAACTGGCAAAAAGCTAGCATGAATTTAAATTTGTATTCCTTGAATTGCAGGTGAAACAAACCACAACAAATTAAAAGCACTTTCAAATAAGCTGTAACAATATCAGCGGCTAGCATTGCAGAGCCCTTCACTTCTGGAGTCAAAGGTATCTGCTTAAATTGCTAATTAGCTTTCCCTTGTTACAATTTTTCTGACTTAAGTACTCTGCGTGAAAGCATTTTTCATACCTGCTTCAGTTGCCATAGCATCCATCACTGCACAGTTCAGCTGCTCTTCTGCCCCTGTTTCATTATCAACTAGAACTGTAACTCCTTGTGGAAAAAATTTTGGTTTGTAACAAAACGTAGTATACAAAGTAAGAAGGCCTTAATAAAAGCTCAAATAAATTCCTTATCTGGCATCATACTGAAAATATCTTGATTCCTGGCACAGCATATATACTGTGGAGTTCACTCTTCATTAAAAAGCACAGGCAACCACAGCACCAGGATGTGGGTAGTCTTAAAGACTAATGTGAACATTTATGCAGATACAGTCTTCTGGGAACCAGCTTGTTTTAATCATAAAAGAACCCTTCAAGTAAATTTAATGAGGAGTTAGTTGAGGAATTTATTCTGAAACTTTAAACTATGTGTAAATTCCTGAGGATCAAATTAAGTTGAAGGTAAATAATGTTCAGAATGGTGTTTCAGTCAAGGCTGCCTAAAAGCTGGAGACACAAAGATCCTGCTTAGAGAACATTTCTTTTGCAGCTAGAGACTTCTTTAAGGAGCCCAGACAGATGCCATATGTTGATGATAAAACAACATCTTTCACAATGTGACATTTGGAGCCTGCTCCAAAGATCAGTCATTTTTGTCTTTTCTAAGGTTGCCACCTTTAAAATAAATGCCAAACAGTTATGAACAGGAAAAAGAGTAATTGCCAATAGTTATAGGTGTCATCAGTGATGAAACATCCATAAGCAGATGTTTTGCTTTACATGCAGGGAAGTTCTAGATAAAAGAAACACTGTGACAAGGACATCTATGTCAAGGGTGCTTTAAAAAAAGGCAGATTGTCATCATTTGCCCTCTTAAAGACGGAAAAACCTTGCTTTGAGCTCTTCCTATCTCAGTGAGAGGATACTTGGTCTACGTTATTCATACACTTGAAAGAAATGGTGCACTTGAAAATATCTTATTTAATGATTTACCTTTTGAGTCATATTATTTATTTGATGATCTGAAGTCTAGTCAAAGGCACAGTGATGAACAAACATACACACATGAACACGACCAGAACACCCTATGTTTCCCTCTATCATTTTCATAGAATAGAAGCATAAAATCATTTGGGTTGGAAGGAAACTTCAAAGTTCATCTAGTCCAACCCCCCTGCAATGAGCAGGGACACCTTCTACTAGATTAGGTTGCTCAGAGCCCTGTCCAACCTGACCTTGAATGTTTCCGGGGACAAGGCATCTACCATGTCTCTGGGCAACCTGTTCCAGTTCCAGTGTTGCACCACTTTCATAATAAAAAATTTTCTTCCTTATATCTAGTCTAAATCTACCCTCTTTTACTTCAGAACCATTACCCTTTGTCCTATCACTACAGGTACAATTAAAAACTCTGTTGACATGTATCTTACAAGCCCCCTTCAGGAACTGGAGGGTGCTATAAAGTCTCCCTGGAGCCATCTCTCTCCAGGCTGAAGAACCCCAACTCTCTCAGTCTGTCCTCATAGGAAATTTTTTCTGCATGTGTTGATCATCCTCTGGATGGTGTTTCCCAGCTGGACATTGTCATTTACTGCACAATTCTTAGACAAAGAAGTATTTTCTAATAGTGTCAGATATGCAGATGAAGCAAAGAAAACACCTGAAGACTAAGCAAGTTGGCTTCACAAGGTGCAGCTTGATCATATATAGCTCTCTGGTGTATCCCTCAGATCTGCCATTTCTTATTCAATCTCTTCAGTATTACTGTGGAATAAATAAGGTATTATTTTACCAACCTGAACAGCATTGTAGGGTAGAAAATCTCAGTGAGACACAGAAAATGAAGCACCAGATGTATTCAAAAGGTATCGCTTATGCATATTGTTAATGTGTTTTCCTCTAGACCACACACAGTTTATGCATATTTGGTTCAAAAATATGTGGAACTTGTATGGTCTGTGTTGTCATCTTGTGTCTTCACCAGTATTTTTACAGTATTCAGAAACTTCTCAAGCATATTAGAGGACTAGAAAGGAGAGGTACCTACAAGCTGTCCTGCAGACACACTGGAATAAGTCCCACAGAACTCGTAAGCCAACCTGCATGGGGAGAAAGCCCTAACTTCAGACCAGGTGTAATGAGGTGGTGGCAGATGGGGAAGGAAGAAACATGGGAAGAGAAAGAATGGGCTTAGGCAGATGGTCATGTTGTGGTTCTGCTGCAAATCATCTGAATATTTATTTCCTTTATTTAGGCCAGAATCCTGCAAATCTTTATACAGGTGAGCAACTTTACACTTAAGTGGTGCCATGCACTTGAAGACACAAACTCATTATGAAAGGATAAATGCAGACATGTCTGCAGCCTTAAACGGAGAGTGGGCTTCTTTCTGGTTTGTATGTCACTACACAGGCTGGTGATTGTTAATAAATATCCAGGAAGGAAAACCATGAGGGAAATCACACCATTTGATGTGGGAGGGCGTTATAATCCAGGAGGCACCATTCTCAGAGGAGGGAGAGGCTTTGCAGTCGTGTACGGCTGAAAGGGACAATGAGGCAGCACTGGCTTGCAAAAAGCAGAAAAATGGGATTCAGAGGGTAAGAAATGTTTGAGCTACATAAAAGGTTCTTGTTATGGAAGTTTCCAACATGGATTTCAGCACTGGAATGAGAAAAACGAGACAAGCATCACAGTGCTGAGAACTCCTACAGTAAAAAGCAGTCAAAAGGAAGATAATTTAAAGTGCAACAGAAATACTTACGGGACAAAAGAGTTTAAAGAATATACTACCTTTCCAGAGAAGGCAGGCATCAGATAATCAGATCCGGTTCTAAAATGTAGAGAACTTACCCCACAGAGAGCTTTGAGTTTTTGTGAGAAAAATCAAATAGCCTGGATAAAAAAGGCTTACAGCTGAATGTTACTGCTTTTCCAACAGAAATAATGTGGTGGGTTTTTTTTAAAAAAAAGGCAAATGTTCCATCTCCAAACATTTTAACTTAGTTGAAACACCACTTTCTTGCAGAAAGAATATTTAATCAGCCTAAAGGATAGCTGAAGCCCATGGGAAGCACAAGTGACAACCATGTCAGAAAAATCAGATCCTAAGCGGCTGCAGCATGCTACGTGAGTACTGCAAGCTTTAATTCACAACAGAGGACGCAGAGCTTGGTGTGGTGGTGATGAGGTTCCTGTTCCCAGTTGGCCTCCTACTGCAAGCACATGGAAGGCTGAAACTCTGATGGTTAGCTAACAAGAATATCCTGCCAAGCAATGACATCCCTCAACCCACAAGGAGCACTAAGATGGCAGGCGATAACTTTCCCTCGTATGTGTTGCCAGCCGATGAGCAACCTGTCCCACCTTACTCCCTGGATGAATCTCCAGCTCATGGAGTAGTTGCTGGATTGTTATCACTGCTGCCCTGATACATTAAGTAAAATAAAAATAGAATGTCAGTTTATATTAACACATCATATTGTAAACAACTGGAGTTCATCAGCTGCTTCACCAAAAGCTGACCTTTCTCTGCATCAGAGATGAGGGTCCCTAAGAGACAGGCTGGTAGGAGAGCTGAACCACCACAACATCTCTAGACAAAGCATCCCCATTCAGTAATTTGAACTCACAGTCTCGATTCTCATCGTTATTTAATAGAAATGTAATGTTCAGAATGTGTTATTATTTCAGTCTTTGTGGTAATTCAGACTTTGTCCATACTGGGATTTTTCAGTGGAATTGCATTTGTGATGGTGGTTTTGTGGCGTGGAAGCCTGTTTACTACAGCTTGGATTGGGACCAACAGAAACAGTGAATACTTGAACAAAAATACATTTGGGGAAACTCTCACTCTTTGAAACAGCATTAGAATTATGATCATTTTTCTTTTTGGATGTAGGTCTTTCTAGAACAGCTTGTTTGCTTTTCTGTTTCCTGCCAGGCAGAAGTCCATCTCCCACCACCACCATTAGCCATGCTTGGCATTGTATGGAGCAGCTGCCGTCCTGCTGTGAGGTCTTTAGAACTACTCTGTCCTCCTCTCCTTTTGCCACAGCCCCTGGAGACAGACCTGACAGCTCAGCACAGGACCATCACCGAGGGACCTTTCAGACCCCCAGGCTGTGCTGATGATGCTGGTTTGTCGACTGCATCCCTGGCCTGGGGGTAGGATGCATCCACGGACCCACATCTTGAGAGTGAATTTCATCTGTGTGCAGGGAGCCTTCGCAAAGCTTATACACTACCTAACTGCCACAGTGAGGTCTTCTTAATGCTCAGATCTTTGCATAATAAATAACTACTGAATATGAATGAAGGCAATTAACTCTATAGCTGCAAAGCAGGGGACTTTCTACTGTTGACTTAAGCTATGTTGGAGGCAGAATGAATATTCTGCAGTAACCCTATGAGCTAGGAAATAGAAAACAATTGACTTGCAGCATTTTCTAAATGTTCTGATTCCTCCTAAATGAGCTCCATTAACACTGAGACACAGAGATCAGTTAATTGTGGTTGTTGAGACGTTGCAAATGATCCTTCCCATGGTTGCTTTAATTAAAGCACCTGCTTTCTAGTTTGTCATGTCAATATTACACCTGTTTATTCCGATCAAATACGAAGTAATGGTTCTGAAACAAAACTTTTTCTTTCTTTGAACCATTCCAAGTCAGCAAGATTAAATTGCAAAACCATATCTGTAGTTTCTGGGTCCACATGTCTGTTCATTAACATGCACGTGACTAGAATATCCAGATTCTGTTGTAAGATGTGCCTCTCTGCAGCTAGATAAGATTTCCTACTGCTAAGCAGTTCTTTGATACCATCAGTTTCTATGAAATCTATCTCTGATTTTAAGAGCAAACAAATGGGAGGAGGTTATTGCTTCTTTCAATTCAAACTTTTCAAACATCAGCTTTGCTATTTAGTCTATAATAATGCTGTTCTACTACATAACTCAATATTTACTTGCCTTCTAGACAGAGAGAACTTTTTTCACAGTTTGCTTAGGATTATGTTTCTATGATGTTAAGAAATTATTTTTCTTGGCTCAGCACCAGTTTCTTTCAGTTTTTCTCAATACTGCTTTCCAGGAGCACCTCTGAGAGACTTCTCATGACGGCTTTGCAAGCTCTGCAATCAGTGATACCAGAGGGATTTCCAATTTTGTTGATTTGGGGTAACTTTCAGGTTTTGTGCTAGTCTGTGATTAGAGTTACCCTTGAGTCATGGCATATCCATCATCATCTCTGCCTTGTATAATAATCCCTGGTTTCTTCCTTCCCACTGCTCGGCACTTGGCAGCACAGTCTGGCAGAAAGTAGTCTCAGTTCTACTTCTCCCCTCAGAATTTCTCTGGATAGGGGTTAGTGAGGCTACGTATGCACAACTCTTTGGGCCCACTGCTTCTGGGGAGATGGTGCATTTTTTCATTCATCTTGCTTTCAGCACTGGAATAGCTCAATAGTAAAGCAAAGATAAGCTGTGACAGCTACACGAAAGATCAGAGTTTAGGTTGGAAACAAAGGTCACAAATGCAGAAAACAACATCATTTATTTATACCATAGAATCATAGTATCATTTAGGTTGGAAAGGACCTTTAAGATCAGTAAGTCCAGCCATTAGCCTAACACTGCCAAGTCCACCACTAAACCACGTCCCTGAGCATCACATCTACACGTCTCTTAAATACTTCCAGGGATGGTGACTCAACCACTTCTCTGGGCAGCCCCTTCCAATGCCTGACAACCCTTTTGGTGAAGAAAATTTTCCCTCATATCTAATCTAAACCTTCCCTGGCACAACTTGAGGCCATTTACTCTTGTCCTATCACTTGTTACCTGGGAGGAGAGACCAACACCCCCTTCTCTGCACCCTCCTTTCAGGCAGTTGTAGAGAGCAACAAGCTCTTCCCTCAGCCTTCTCTTCTTCAGGCTAAACAACCCCAGTTCCCTCAGCCGCTCTTCACAGGATCTGTGCTCCAGACCCTTCCCCATCTCCACTGCGCTTCTCTGGACACGCTCCAGCCCCTCAATGTCTTTCTTGCAGTGAAGTGCCCAAAACTGAACACAGCATTCGAGGTGTGGCCTCACCAGTACAGGGGGACAATTTTGGCCTGTTGTCACATGTAGGTAGGCCTTCAGTGTTGACAGCAGCATCTGCGTGCCCTTAAGGTTACCCTTAATCTGAAATGTAAACCTTACCAGGTATCCTGTTCACCAGGATGGGGCCATGCCTTCTTAGGAAGCCCCGCCACTATCTGAATCCTGTTTTCTTTGCTGTTCTCATTCTTGATACCTTTAGGAGTCAGGTTTTGGGATTCCAGTATAAATGTTCCTGATGACTTCATCCAGTGCCACTGTGAAAACTTATGGAAAGTCTTTTACTCTTGCTTATCCTGGCCATAGGTGAAGTTTTTGAGATGCTGTTGGTTCCTCCTGAAGGCAGATAGAAAACCCACTTCATAATACTACTGCCTGAAAGCTCACAGCCCTTTGGCAGTAGTAATACACTCACATTAAATACATAAATCATTGCTTGTATCCACATTCTACAAAATTTATGGCATTTTACAAGTTTAGAGAGTGTACAAAGACATTATTAATGTAGGCATCAAGCTTGGGAAGTAGTTACTCTTTATGGATATAACCATGAGTGCAAGTCTCTGTATACACTTTTTATTGAATTTCTGTGTCTTGAGTTTCTTTAACTTCAGGCTATGGAGATTTTGAGCAATAAATGCTTACTTTATTCTCACCTCAATATTGACCACATGAGATAACAATGATTCAGAAATTCTTCCTTGAAGTAGCTGGTGTATATAGGTTGCTAACAGAGAATGGATGGATATTTAGTCAGTTTGTGACTACACCAGGCTTGGGTGGGAGAGCTGCTAGACTACAGGTTTATAATGAGTCATGTGAGTATGGATTTATTTTCCTAAGCTTGGTTGCACGTTCTTGATCTTTGATTTGCAGTGTGAGTTGCAGTTCTCTGTAACAGATGTCACAGCTCCTTATCCCAGTGAGAAGTCAAGGGAGATCCCAAATAACCACAACCCCAATAGCCTTGATAGACCAGCTGGAGGATCTGAGGAAAACCTCATCCAGAACTATCCAGTACAACTCATTCAGAAAATAAATGAACTATGATTATACTTAGATACTCATGAAAATCTGGACACATAATTGATACAGGCTTGACTGCACAGACACAACCTGTCAGCCAGAGGGGATCATTTTACCTCTGTGAAAGTGCGTAATTCACCATACCACAAGTACAGCAAACACACCTCTTCTTTTTAGATTCTTTAAAAAATTTATTTTGTCACACTGTTCTGAAGCTATTTGAATTGAATTTGCTATACTTACAGTTGTTATATTTGGACTGTCTCAAAATCATTCAAGTTCATTTCTATAGCAGTGACTAGAAGTCAAGAAGAGCTTTTCTACAATCCTAAAGCAAAAAATCCTTTAGTTTCAGCAGTGCAATATTCCACTTTTGGTCTGCTGTTTTTTCTACTATGTCTTTAAAAACTTTAATGGCTGCTTGAATTTCAGGATCTATGGACCATGATTTAGAAACAATGTCCTTGATGTCAGCTTCTGGGAAGCTGACAAGTGTCTTTTCCCATTTTGTTGTGTATTAGCTGCTCACTCTGAGTCGGTGTCAGTCTTGGAAATGAATGTCTCCTCATGTGTCTTGGGAGAAGAGATTTTAGTATTGGAAGAACCTCTTGAGAAGTACTTGTTTCTTTAATATATAGAGATTTTACCGGTATACTTGTTTATTTTCCTTTTTTTTTTTTCAAATAAGAGTTGATGAAGACAGTCTTCAAAGAAAAGGATGTGTCCTCTGTTGTACTCAATTTCTCTTCACATCTTCAAAACAGTAACATGTTATTCCCAATTGAACTGGATTGGATACAAGCAGTTTAAGCAAAGGAAGGTATTTTTTTGTTTTATGTGTTCAAGTAGTCATGTGGAAGAAGAGAAACAGCAATTTTCTTCCTTCCTGGCCCTTCTTTCTTATCGTAGACTCATAGAATGGTTTGGGATGGAAGGAATCTCTAAAGGTCATCTAGTCCCAACCCCTGTGCAATAAGCAGGGACATCTTCAACTAGACCAGGTTCCTCAGACCCCCATGCAACCTGGCCTTGAATGTTTTCAGATGTTTTCATCTACCACCTCTCTGGGCAACCTGTTCCAGCATTTTACCACCCTCATTGTAAATATATATATTTTTATATATATTCAGACCATATATATATGGTCTGAATCTACCCTCTTTTACTTTAAAACCATTACCCTTTGTCCTATTGCTACAGGTGCTATTAAAAAGCCTGTCCCCATCTTTCCTGTAAGCCCCCTTTAAGTACTGAAAGGCTTCTATAAGGTCTCCCTGGAGCCTTCTCTTCTCCAGGCTGAACAACTCCAATGCTCTCAACCTGAATTTATAGGAGAGGTGTTCCACCCCTCTGACTGTCTCCATGACCTTCCTCTGGACCCACTCCAACAAGTCCATGTCTTTCCTGTGCTGACAACTCCAGAGCTAGACGCAGCACTCCAGGTGGGGTCTCACCAGAGCAGAGTACAGGGGCAGAATCCCCTCCCTTGACCTGCTGGCCACACTTCTATGGATACAGCCCAGGACCAGGTTGCCTTTCTGGGCTGTGAGTACACATTGCTGGCTTTCTCATGTATTTTTCCTCAGGAGTTGCTTATTTTTTTAATTACCCTCACCAGGCCTTCTTTTTACTTTGTGGACATTTGCATAAATAGAAGGGTCATGGGATAGATAAATAATTTGCTAAATAACAGGAGTCAGAAGGGAGCAATAAATGGCCAGCTATTGTAACAGAGGGAAGGCAGCATTGGAGGGGTCTGTACTGGAATCTGTGCTGTTCAGCTTGTTCATACGATTTGGAAAATGTGATGAACAGCAAAGTGGCAAAGGTTGCTGGTGATGCACAGTTATTTAAGATATTAAGGATGAGCCCAGTCTGGTGAGCTGCAGAAAGACTACAACTCTGGGAACCGGGCAATAAAATGCCAGATGAAACTCAACATGCATATGTGTAATGTGATTTTCACGAGGAAGAAAACAATTCTAACTTCATACAAGGGATCTAAACTGACCATTGCTTTTCAGGGGCAGCTAGATTTTAGTGTTATGATTGACAGTGCCATAAAAACATCAGTTCAGTGCTTTATGATAGCTAAGAAAAAACAAATCAAACATTTATGTCATAAGAAAGAACTTAGAAGAACTGAAAGGGTAAAAAGGAGGGCCACAAATACAATCAAAAATATGGAAAACTCCCCTAAAAGCATCAACTGACTTAATCGAAACTTCAGTATGAAGAAAAGTCAATTTACAGGGAAAATATGTTTAAGGTTTACCAAATCACCACAAAGAAGAAGTTTTGACAGTTCACTGCCTCTTTACATGCTCAAAATATGGCTAAAAATGCAGCTTATGGGAGCCAGGTTCAGAGCAAGCAATAGGATCTGTCTGTTCCCACAAGAAGAAGCAGCTGATTTTTTCTTCAGAAGGGTGGGTTTAGAAAAAAAGAGAACAGGGAAAACACCAAATTATTTTAAGAAGGAATAATGAATGTAAAAGGGGAGGGGAACAAGCAGAGTACTTTTAAGAATGCCAGTCATTCCCGGAAGGTACCCAAGAACCTCTGCCCAGTGATGCAGCAGGATGAGGACCTGTTTTCAACTAATTCACCACCCACAAACCCTCTGAGAAAGAGCAGTTTGGCCAGGGCCAAAGGGAAGATAATAAAGAGACCATGCAACACAGTGAGGTCTTGGTTGGATTGGTATGAATCAAAAGGTGAGAGAAAAACTGTAGCCAGAACTGAGAGATTCTGCAGCATCAACCAATAGCCGTAGTTTGGTACATTTAATACGTCCCTGTATAACTGTTTCTCTCCTGCTGTAGAAGGAGCATGAGTCAAACCAAGAACATGCCTTTCTCTACCCTTTCGTAGAAGATTTTCCAAATTAGATGACCAGTGGGCCATAAAAATAGCTCAGAGAACAGGATGGGCCATCAGGTTTCTTTGTCATCTTTTGGGGGCAAGTGCCAACTTAAGCAAATGGTTGACCAGATATGGAGAATATCTGTAAAGCCAGTGCCAAAGTGTTTGGAGGGTGTGCTAGATCAGTGGACTTTAAACCTTAATTACTTCCTCGTGGAAGCAGTGTGGGAGTGGAAGAAGTTTGCAATACTTCCCCTTCTCCCAGGACACATTGTTTGATGTCACCGTGTTGTCAATCCAGGTACAGGATCACAATCTAATTTGTCCTCTTACATCAGCCTAAGGAAAATAATCAAGCTAAAGTCATTGTACGTGTATCAAGAGAAAGTTATTGATGTTCATTGCATGAGGTACTTGTGTGTTTCATCCAACTTTTCAGCTCTGAGGTTTCCTTTGTTAATATTCTTCCATTATGTATAGCCAGGTACCTTAATGCAGGATGAAACCGCCTGACAATCAGCAGCCATTCCCTCTGTTGATTTCTGAAACATGAAAGGACAGTCTAGAGTTACACACCTTTTTATTCATTGTCACTTAAATACTCAGGTATCAGTGGTAAGAGAAAACATTCAAAACCTTTTTGCATCACCTTGTGTCATGTATATTCTGCAACGAGTGTTGCCCCAGTGGTAGTGCTGGCTTCCACATGCTCCACTCTTTCTTTCTCAGTTAGCTCCTAGTGTTCTTTCACTTTTCCTCTTATTTCTGTTAACCATGAAACACCATCCATTATAATCACAGAATGGTTTGGGTTGGAAGGGACCTTAAAGACCATCTAGTTCCACCCCCCCTGCCATGGGCAGGGACACCTTGCACTAGACCAGGTTGCTCAAAGCCTCATCCAGCCTGGCCTTGAACACTTCCAGGGATGGGGCATCCACAGCTTCTCGGGGCAACCTGTTCCGGTGCCTCACCACCCTCTGCGGGAAGAATTATTTCCTGATATCCAATCTAAATCTATCCTCTTTCAGTTTAAAACTGTTGCCCCTTTAACATTAGAGATGTTACTAGATACTTCCGTTAAAAAGATTTGGATTTTAAAGCATGGCCACACGAGGAAAATAAAACAAGTACATAGCATTTTGTACCTAAACACACAGTGTGTAGTTGTGTAATCACTATTACCCATCACAATCGTTAAACAAAACACCACAGGATATATAATTAACTCATAATATAATAGCCATTTAATTTTGGCATTACTCTACTGAATGAATCGGTGCTGTACTGACCTAACTTCAGTGTGGCATTTACTGTAGATTCTACTGTTTATAGGCTGAAAATATTCCCTGAGAAAGAATTGTGATTTGGGTTATCTATGAGTGTTAGCAGCTCTAATGCACATTTCTTCTTTCATTCTGGCAGCAGGCAAGCTGCTTAAAGTCCCAAGCTTATCTATATACATTACCAGGTTCCAACCAGACTTCATACTAATAATTTTCAACTTCTCCCATAAGTCTGTAAAACACTATTATTCATAAATGTCAATTGGAGGCATCTTATGTGAGATCTTAATTCACCAAGCTGCAGCACCACTGTTCAACACATGAGAAGATGCCAGCCTACTGGGCCACAGCAAGGCTGTAACAACAAATCTCTCCACAACATTTTGCCACTGAGAATGCAAGGAAATTTCATGCACAGAGGATGCTTCTCGGAAATACCCCTCAAAACCTCTCTTTAATCAACTCACCAAATGTCTCCCAGAGACTTTTCAGTAACCATCACTCCATAAAATTACTTTTAATCTGTGCATCAGTATGAGTGATGCCAGGCACTGGGAAAAAGTAAAGCTAATGCAATCTCAAGTCTCTGAATGTTGTTATAATGCTAGTTCCCAATGTAATTCATAAACATGAATAAACTGGGGCATCACTGCTTTCTGACATAACGCGGGATACCCACAACTGTCTGGTTGCTGCTGTGCTGCACATCTGGGCCCTCTGAGCTGATGGAGGTAGAGGAGAGGGAACCAGGAACCCTCTGCCCCGGCAACATGGTCACCAGCCCCTGAGGGAGAAAGAAAACCTGCCAGCTATTAACAGGACAGAGACCATTAACAGGACAAACACGTAATCGAGTGTGCCTGCTTCTATACAAAAAGGGAGAACTTGGTATCTCTAGCTACCCTAGCAACTGTGTTCATTAAACTATTATTTTCCTCATTTTAAGGATAAAAGCCAAGAACTCCCATTGATTTCAATGGTGACTAAGTAACTTGGTGCTGTTGAAAGTCTTTAGGTGTCAGAAAGGCTTTACATGCCTCTGTCTAAAGCTCAGACCTTTAAGTGTACTTAAACACCACGTTCTTGGGTGATAGGTACCTACACGCATTTTAAGATCTGTTCCTAAAAGAGTTGCTTGTCGGAAGTCTGGGGAAGAGGAGAGATGAGCCCCATGGATTGTGACATGCCCAGACTGTCCCAGCCAAAGCTGCTCCATGTGTGTTACTGCAGTGGCTGACAGCTCGCGGCGTTTGCTGATGATCAGAATAGTCATTACTGGTTATAAGCAATCTTCTACCCCTGCTTCTCTAAATATTTCCCTTAGAATGATTTCTGAGTATGCAGTTATTTTTCTCTTGATCTTTCTATTTCCCCTATTTTTATTTCCTTCTCTCCCTTTCCCATTGACCCGTGAGTACCCTGTAGAAGCCCTGCAGTCCCTCCCGCTGTGCTCCCATTGCACCATGGAAGACACTTTCCATAGGATTCCCACTCCAGGTTCTTTTTTTGTACAGCAATCACTAAGAGAGCAGAAAAGCCTCTTGTGCTCCCACGAGGCCACATTGCAAAGTCCATAGGGTGCACTCTGGCTGGCTTTCCTGACGGGACGGACATAGATCAGACACAAACATCCATGAGCTTTTCCCCTACAAGGCAATCCACTGTTAGTCACCCGACGATGGACTCGGCACAACGAATGAGATGAAGGCATTGTTACAGGAAGAATGTGCACTGTCCCATAGGTCTCCATACCACAGCTATAAACCACCAAATGTCCACAGTTGATATAACATCAGGCTTGGCTCCCTGTGGGCTTTTCAGTGACGCAGTTGGAGTTTATTCTTTGTTTGGTGTTAAAGTGAAAAACAGAAACGGCCATGAAGGGCCGTTGTGGTCAGGGCTTATTTTAACATCTGCACCACTGTCATACTTGAACTGTCTTAAAAGTGATTGTGTTGTTCTCTTGTGACCACTTTACATCAGACACTTTGGCCTAAAATTTTAGGCTAAGGACTGAAAATTGGGTTCCTGAACTCTATTTCTGCTTATGCCAACTGTGGATCTTGGCCAATTTAAAGAATTAGCATGTATCAAGAGCTTTGGGATTTGGAGCTGAAAAATCCTCCAGAATAACGAGCAGACTGAGTAAAAATAGGTCAATAAATAAATAGAAAAGGAACACTCTAGAATAAAGAAAAAGATGCTCAATAGACTTTTTTTTTAGGTGCCAGTAACTGAGGGAGTCAGTCATTGAACAGAAATGCATGAGCTAGAGGGAGCTAGGGACAAAGTGAGCCGGGGCTGAGCAGGCAGCACAGAGCAAGCAGGCACAACCAACCCTCCTTGCAGGATTTCGGATCACAGACTCGGTTAATAGCATTAGTCCCCTGTTCAGTTGTTTCTAGAAATAATGGCACCTTATGTAGTTACAATTCTCATGTGAGATTGGAAGAATATTCTTACATAGGATTTTTAAATTTAACCTATAGCAAGGGTACAAAATTTAGGTTTGCACCAGAGATGATGAGTTCAAGGAACATTTTTTCTCTGCATTGCCAGTTCAAGGCAGTCAGATTCAAGGTAGCCTAAAATTAAAATAGTCCAAAGTTGTTGGGTTTTTAAATGTGAATGAAGAAGTAAAAAATACCCTTTCAGACGGAATGAAATATTTTATTCACTCTGATTGAGAATGTTTTCTTTCAACACTGTATTTTATAAACAAAAATAAAAAGGTTTGACATTCCAAAACAAAAGTTAATTTCCAAATGAGAGGCTGAAATAACTATTCTGTCAGGACTTTTTCCATTCTTGACTTTCCCATACACTGAAAAATTTGATAAAACCAGGATGAATTTACAAAGCGTTTTAAGGTTAAAAGTACCTCTTGTTTTTTCCATGAAGAAATGTGGGCAAAGCTTCAGCCAGCTTTAGTACTGAGAAGCCCGAGCTAATCTACACATTTATAGCAGGGTGGCACTTAACAGAAACATAAGTATTTTCTCTCAGGTCTTAACTTTTGGTCACATAAATAAGAAGGTCCTCAGTGTTGTTGCTATCCCTGTGCCTGACAATGCGTCAGGGAGAAAACGTGACCTCTGCAACGCGTTCCTTTTGAACAAGGACAAGAAAATCTCATGTAATATTAGTGTCTGGAAAACGTGACCTGATGATTCAGCTACTAGAGGAACTGTGCCTTAGAACTGCATGAATTTTATCTCTGCCATTCGTGTCAATCTTCCTTTGCTGTAACATTGTCAATCAGTCAGATCACTCTCATACTTCATTATGTTTCCATGGTGATCCTTTCCTCCAAAGTTAAAAATAATCCTGTTCCGATGTTGAAACTTGTGGAGAAGATGACCATATGGAATTGCCTATCTGCAGTTATCTGCTGCCTATACATGGAGGTAGATAGCCCAAAAGGATATCCATCCACTTTGATTTTTGTAGTTGAGATAGTACAGTAGCAACTGGGCTAAGCCCCTTTCCCCAGTTTTTGGCAGTAAATCAAGTTATGCTGTGTCAGTGAGCTGTTAAACTGTACCAGTTTGCTACATCTCCCATATTATCCTAATAATCAGTCCAAAAGCAACATGCTAACACTTAGATGAATGTCCTCAATAGGAATTTCTGTGCTTAATATTTTCTTGCTCTTACCCTCACAGCTTTTCAGAGAAAAAGAGAGATATTAGCTGATGGGTTGACTTCACTGATGCAGGATGATTTGTGTGACAATTAGATATTTACCTGGGCAAGCACGCGGAGGAACGGCATGTTTTGTACCAGTGACCTTTTGGGAAATCAAGGCAATGGGCATGACAAATGTGTAAAAACACTCACTTATCCGCACTTCTTGGCTTTCTTTTTAACTTGCTCCTGCCGCCTCTAGGTCCAAGGTGCATAGTTCCCTCTTACTTTGATTATTTCACATAACGGTGGTTTGTAACCATGCTCATTTATCCAGTGCCAAATCATGAGAAGTTTTAGAAAAATGCAGTTTAGCATTTGTTAGGATTCTAAACTGTATTTCTTAAAATGATGAATAATTTTATGTCAGTTTTATCATTACAGCTCTTGGAGTTTTATGCCAGGTATACAAAATGAGGACCACACAACCCATAAACCCATAAGTAGAATGCTGCAGCAGGGGCTGCTACAGAACTCAGTTCTCCAAGGCAACGTTCAGCTTTACACTCCCTACAGCAGTCACTTCTCCTGAAGCTCCTCGGGGTCATTCACTGCCTGGCAACTTCTGCAACGGGGAGTGGGGATCCCATGGGTAAGAGCCTGCTTCTCCGCACAGCCCGGCTCAGCCCACTGCACCCTGTCCTCCCTGTGCACTGAATCATGCAAAAATTGCATTAAAAAACACCATGCAGCCTTCCACTTGCTACTATTTCCTTTCTTCCTGCTTTTCATTCACCTCCCATTCTTCTCCGTGGGAAGCTGGTGGGGATGGCAATGTCTCCTCTTCCATACTACTTTGATTACTGCTGACCTCTGAGGACACAGGAGAGAGTCTCCTTGATCCGAGCCACCTCGAGTGCTACTGACAAATAGCATAGTGAATACAGCTGTCAAAATTCAGCATGGCTACCATGCCCATGCTAACAGACTTCATTCCAGAAGTTCATCATTTGGCTTTATTTAGCTATCCTTTTCTAACAGAACAGCAAAATGTATTCTTAGCAGTAGGGCTGCTTTCAGTAAACTTTAAATACCTGTGCTGGAGTGAAACTTTACACCAAATGGATTGCTGAATTTTATTTCTTTTTTATAGTGAGGGGAAGAAAACAGGAAAAATATATTACGGAAAGGCAGCCTGATGGTTTAAACATGTTCGTGTTAAAGCAACTTAAGTCAAGATCTTAAAACATGATTCATCAAGTGAACTAAATTATATACATCACTTACAGTATTTCCTGGCCTGAAATAGCATACCTGACTAAGAATGAAAGTGTATGGCCCCTTGGAAGCCAGTTCCTGTTCCCATCTTACTCAGAGGGAAAAGAAAATGTGCTCTTTCTAGCTATAGTGGGATTAGTTTCTTATATGGTGCCTATGTTTAATTATCTGGGTTCACAGAAAGAAAGCACAGCGATCACTCATTTATCCAGAAGAATGTGTAGCAGTGTCTGTCATTTACTCATAAAGGATTAAAAGTATCTCTGAAAGCACAACTGTAATTCTAATAACTCAATTTAAAATTGCAGTAAAAGCTTTTAATTTTTTTTAATCCCAAGACCCTCTGTAGAAATTGTAGCATTACCATTAAAAAAATAAAAAAAAAAAGGTGAGAAGAGGCAAGGTTGCACTTTTCTGACAGAGAAGGCTCTAGAAGAAAATCTATGTCCTTGTTGCTGTGTTACTCCTTTCTAATCCAAGACAATAGCTCTGCGCTCACAGGATTTGTGGGCAAGAAGACATCTTATTAGGTACACTTGACAGAGATTCACACGCACACAGAAGTGTGTCTGTAGAGGAAACAGTTCATCTACTGTATGAAGTTACTGGCATGTTGATAGTGCTCACCTCTTCAGGTTGGCACTAGCTAATGGCATTTTATTTTCAAATGATTTCATTGCAGTGAAAGAGGAACACTTTGCTTTTTCCTGATGGCATACAAGTGGAAGATGCAAATCAAAATGATTCTACACAAATTAATGAAGAAGCTTCAGCCGAACAAGGAGGGGGGCAGAAATATGACATGTAAGGTCCCACCCACCCTTTACACCTTCAGAGGGAAGAGCTAGGCAGTAACAGTTGAGCTTGCTGTCTGTTCGCTCCGAGTCAAGGACTGCTTTGTTCCAGGCTGGGGAAACATATAGTTAGTACAAGCGACTTTCCTGAAGAATTTACAATCCAGAAGGACAAGGCAAACAGAGAAAAATGACAGTCTGAGTTGTCATCGCCAGTCCCTGAAGGTGCAAGGCTGGAACCTTGTGTGTTGTTCAATCAAGAGACTTCTGGGTCCTGCCATAACTGTGGTCAGGAGCGGGACCTGAATCGGCACGGAGCACGTCAGATCTTAGCGATGTAGACTTAACGGGCTGTATACAGCTGTCAGTGTAAGGAAGAGCATTTATGGTCTTTTCTGTGCAGTGAGAAAAAGATTTATAGACACAAGTGAATTTCAGTAGTAGTTTGAGATGCTCACCTTTTTCCATTTTCTCCATTTTTTCATTTTCTCCATTCGGAAAAATGGAAAAGTGTATATTAATAGCTGCACAAAATCATTTTGGCTAGCTTTTCACTTCTCAACTTCCCAGCTGGCTGTCCCAGCAGAGGTCTTTGTAGGGCTCTTTATTTTTCAGAAACTGTCTTCATAGATGTTTCTCCTTCCTTTTACTTCTTGTGACCTTCAGTCTCTGTGCAGTAATACATCCTTATTGGAAGACATAACAACAGACACAGTTTCACCATTCTCATTCTTCATTCTTTTCCAGCATCCAAAAGGTGAATGCATCCAAAACAGCATTGAGATTTCTTTCCCAGTTGGATCTTACAACAGTAATGAATGAGTTACCATCTGCATTTCTAATTAAAAATCCAATTGGTATAATGTAATGAGGTTTCTGGATGCAATCTGCAACTGCTGGGGGTCTCTTTATGGAGCTAGCACAACAATTATGAGCTAAATAGATTCTATCATATGCAATGAAGAGCTTTTTCCAAGTTTTTCTGTCCTTAGCTGGATAGATTAGCAACAGGGAGTTAGGTACTTTTAAGTACCTACCTGTAATCTACTGAAACACACAATTCAGGTTAGTACTTGGGTTTCCTATATACTTCAGGGCAGAATTAAGTACCTAATGGGATCCACTGAGCTTTCAAAATCACGCCTAACTTCTGAAGTTTTACATTTACTGCAGAATCTAAGTCCATATGTTTATGTTTGGATCACAAAGACTGCATTCCGAATAAACAGTGGAGACATTTACTTTTTCTTAGAAGTAGGGCTGATAAAAATGATGAAACTTTTGGGGGATTTTTCACTAAAAAAAGAAGTTTTACCTGTTTTTTAATGGTCAGTAAAAATTTCAAAGCCACTGATTAGTGTAGAGGATATTCACAGATCATTTCTAGATCAAAAAGTTGTAACTTTGTTATAGCAATGATTTGGAGTTCAATGGTCCTTTACAAATTAGACTTTATATAAAGAAGAGTAAGAATGACAGAGAATATATTTAAAAACCTCTTTCTCCGCCTCCCTTATCTCCATGTGTATATACACACATAGCTATATTCAAAGGCTTGCATAAAAGTCTTCTACCAGTGTCTTGCCATGTGTCTGAAAAATTACCATTCCACAGGCTCAAACGATTACATTTATAAAAGAAAGACACTCAGCAGGCAATGCCACTCTTAGCCTAGATAAATCAGCAGCACTGTCTTATTCACCAGCTTTGGTACATTTGAAAAACTAATCAAGAATAAAGAAAACAAAGATCATTAGTATGACCCAGGTTGCCTGGATTTCAGGTTTCGTTGGCCTAAGAGATTCACAGAGTGGTAGGGGCTGGAAGGGACCTCTAGACATCATCTAGTCCAACACCACTGACAGAAGAGGATGACCTAGAGTAGATCATACAGGAACA
>NW_010224111.1:0-18440 GCF_000690775.1 Eurypyga helias
ATTTTTATAGCTAAACCTATTGAATGTATCTCTATATTTACATAGTCGTATCTAGATATATTTATATACATATATAGATCGCTATATACAAAAGTATGTATTTTCTGTTTATATATTTCTATATATAAAGATAATAGAGATATAGAAAGATTGCTATATATATAATTACATACATTTTCCCCCCATAAAATTGATATTGCAGTTAGCAACATTTCACATACTCTTATTTTCATTTAACACAGAACTATATGCCATAAAAAGAAACTGTGTGATAGGCTCATCAGTTTGTTATTGCTCTGAGTTGTCTAGGCCAGCTGTAGATTTTGATTATTCACTGGAGAAAAAGATTTAGTAATTAAAACTGAGATTAATTTGCTCATTAGCATTAAACTCTCTCATTACAGTTCAAGCACCGCTGGCCAGGTACAGTCTCTGCTGTCTTTTTCTGAGAGCTGATGTCCCCTCGGCTGGTTACGGAGCATAGGCCAGACATGCTGAGAAAGGGTCCTTCCCCAGTGGCACTCCCCAAGGTGAGGACCACACCTGAAGCTACAGCTACGGTGGGAATGTAGTGGAGAACAGTTGTACCTTGCATGTCAGGGCCATGGGGTTGTCTTCAGACCAGGATGCTGCAGAGCGGTTAATATGGAGGGAATGATGCTTTGAGGTGGCATGTTCCTTAGCTGAACTGCAGCACAGGGGCTGAAGCCCCTCCACCGTCAAGAGAGAGAAACACCTTCTACCATTTGCAGGTGGGCAGCAGGCAGGCAGCAGGCAAGCAGCAACTGCAGAAGGCACTGCCCAAACCTGTGTCAGCTCTAATCTGGGCTTTCTATGGTGGGTCCACTTTCTACAGCTTCTTAGTGTCATTAGTGCTAGAAGCTAACACGGGGCTAGTGGAACACCAGCTAATACTGGCATGATTGTTGTTATTGAAAGGAAGCAATGTTGAAGGATATATACTTTAAAAAAAAAGAAAAAATAATTTCAGTCATTTATAAAGGGTCACAAATGGAGAACTGCGGCTAGGAAAAGCTTAATTTCTTTGTATAAAACTCTGTTTCTTCCTTCAGAGAGAAGATTGATTTAACTCGGTTTGTACTAATGATGAAAGCAGTCGAGACCAACCAAGAAAAATACAGCTGTGATGCCATAAATAGGATTGTTCTGTCACCTACTCCACGAGGCTGTGTTTAGATATCCCAGCACGTAGCTCCCCCAAGTTGTGACATACTGTATAAGCAAGAAAATATTTATTGTTTTCTTTCCTCGGTTAGGGTGATCCAGTCCTAATTCTTGGCCCTCCTGATGGGTTGGGTGTAGATGAATAGCCCTTCTCTTCTAGGCCTGACACAGCAGGCTCTTTTTTGTCTCTTAGATTCTTATAGAAGAACACTGGAAGGATAAAACAATAAGAAAATCAATGAGTCACAATCTATAATTTAAACATAATTCACCATGACTCATTCATAAAATGCTTTTACAGAGTTTCATGTGACAAAACAATAACCATAAGCGTAAGCATCAGCACCTACTCAATCGTGTCTTTACAGCTATACAATTCTGCAATTCAAAAGATTCTGGAGAGCCCTAGCAGATATAAATCTGCAAGGAACTGTCAGAGGCAGAAGAACTCGGTGATTTAGAGCAGCTGCGGGGTCATACCTTTTTATGAGTATGGCAAGTTCACCTGGGACAAACAGCTTCAGTTGATACACAGGGGAAAAAATGTAGAGGACTTCTGTCAGTTTTACCTTGCATGTAAATTGTGCTGCTGTTAGTCTGGCAGAATCACGACAGCTTCATTAGCAATGATTTAATTCAGTTGTGTCTGTGGCTGGCCAGGACAGTTCACAGAGTCTTTCCCTGATTGCACTTTTCCCAGGAGTCCCTTCAGAAAACATGGTGCTGCTGTTCCCCGTCCACCCTTCACCATGTTACCCGAACTGCATTCCACTCTTTAAGCAATAAGGCAGCAGAGAACGTGGTGGCACGTGTTCCGTCAAGGACAGCCTAATCCAAGGTGTCGTCTCAAGACCTTCTGTAGAAACGTTTCTGCAGGAGAGAGGCAGTGGCACAGACTGCCTGGACAGCCTGTGGAATATCCACCATTTCTTAAATACCTCACAGATACCGGGAGAGAACTGTAAATCAGTGCTGGTTGGGGGTGTGAAACCATTAGGCAATCTTCTCTCATTCAGTACTGCAGCCACCGTTTTTGTCTTATTCCAGAGGCAGGCTCGCACTGCGAACAGTATGGGCTGGTTTTAGTTGGCTCATTTCCTCAGTATCCGTATGAGGCTGTTCTGGACTGGCCCTGAGAAGTGCACTAACGCAGCTGGTTTTAGCTTTTACTAAGGAATGCTTATATCAAGTCAATGACCTTTTCGGTTTCTGGTGCTGTGCTGTGTTCCCAGCTTCTCCACCAAGAAGCTGTGAGGGGACACGGTCAGGACGGCTTGCCAGACTGGCCAAGGGGGTATTTCACTCCATAAAACGTCATGCTCAGTATGTAAGTTGTGGGTAGGCCAGGGGTGGGCTCTGTATCTCCAGCTCTGATGCTCAGTCATTCAGCGGGTGGTGAAACCATTTGTTTTCCTTTCTACCATTTTCATCACATATTATTGGTATTGTTACTATAATTAGTATCACTGTTTTATTCATTTATATTCAATTATTAAATGGTCCTTATCTCAACTGCATGAGCTTCCTTGTCTTTTCCTCCAATTCTCCTCCTCCAGTGGAGGTGGGGGGAGGTGAGCAAGCAGCTGTGTGGTACTTAACTGCTGGGTGAGGTTAAACCACAACGCGGACGTCGGTGTTATGGCTTCGGTGATGCCTGCAGAACAGACAGCAGTGGCACAGCTCTTCTAGGAAGTGTGTTCTTTGCTCTAAGGCCTTGATTTGGTGCCTCATATTCTCAGTGCTTCCTGCATGAACTAGCTTAAAACACAGAAGAGAAAGTGCAGAAACTGAATAAAAAGACTTTCAACACAGAGAGTGTTTGAAGGCATTAAAATAAGGGGCCATACCTTGTACATAAACAAATTCCTTTGTCAGTGTTTCCACTAAATAAGGGGAGCTACAGCAAATTATTAAATCAGAAGTTTTTAAGTAAAAAGGGATGTATGAAAAAAACCATGGAATATAAATTAAAATCCTGTATCTCAGAAAAAGCCAAAGTAAAGAAGGGCTTGTGCAACGGAAGTGGCTTCTTTTATTACTGGGGAGAGAAGACAAAGAATTTGGCCGGTCATCTACCATAAATCCAAAATGCTAGATTCTGGACTGAGCCTTCTCAGTGGTCATTAGGAGTACTGTCCTTGTAATGGAAATTTGCATTTTTTGTCTCAGATTAACAATCTGATGTATTCAATAACTGACACAGATATATTCCAATATATTAAATGGCACGTAATTAATCATGGTTCTTAGTCTCTGTCACATGAAGATCTTCATCAATTATAGGAAGTAGCCTTCCCAGAAGGAGGTTTTTAGATTGTCGCTGAATGATAAAATTACTCTGGTTTTAAAGGGGGTTTTTTTTGTGCAATATTTCATCTGATGTTTCATAATTGTTCAGAAAGTTTTTGATAAGTTAACTTGGTGTCTTAAACTTAGTCGGTTCACCAAAGAACCTTATTGAAATGTGGCTTTATACTTTTTCTGAATAAAATGTGTTGCTAAATAATTTAGTCAGATATGGGATTGGTGCTATTGGTTGAGGACTGCTCCTTAGCTCTGGTAACATTTCATATTTCACAATTCAGTTCAATGAAGACTTTCTGTTGAAATACTCTATAAACTTCTGAAGTGCATTGAGTTTCATACCTGACTAGTACCAGCTAATTAGTGAGGGTTGAATTTCAGGAACATGAGTAACAAAGTGAGACCTGTCCTTTGAAACAAAGGATGGTCTGGAGTAGCACAAAAGCACTTCAGAAGTGAGTTGGTGGGCCAGTCTCTCTCTCAGTCGCTCTCTCAGTTGCTCTCTCGGTCGCCCTCTCGTTCAAGGGGCTCGCTTGGACTATGCTGCGATTGCTCCCACTGACTCTGCTGTGGTCACCCTCTGGCTCCGGCTTTGGGGCTCTCTGTCTCTGACTGTCACTGCTTGGGACCTGGCTGGGAATCAGTTAGCAGGTGCTGAGCAGTTGTATCATTTGTTTTATGTTCCACTATTTTCATTACATCTTAGTATCATTAATATTATTAGTATCATTATTTCATTAATTTATGTTAAATTATTAAATTGGTTTTATCTCAATACAGTAGCTTTTTTGTGTTTTACTTGAATTCTTCTCCTGCACTGGAGGAGGAGGGTGATGAGCGAGTGGCTATGTGGTACCTAATTGCTGGCTGGGGTTAAACCATGATATCTGTGTGCTACATAGTGATGTGTAATTGATGTGTACTTCAGACAGTGATTCTGATTATGGGCTTTTCTGTTTGGCAAATTTATTTTTAATTTTTATAAATATGGTAAAAGAGAGAATACAAACTCGTGTGTTAGACTTATTCTGGTACATTTCTCTGGCTAAAACGTTTAACGTAAATGCAAAGAGTATACTGATACATGTAAATAATGTAAAATAATCATGTTCAAATTTTCTTTTCTAAAGAAAGATATACAAAAAAATACTTGTTTGGGTTTTTTTTATAGAAAATGGAATTGATTATAAAGTCCTGATTACGCCATCTTTACTGATTTTTTGATATTGTATAAATGAAATCTTTTATAGAGTGCATGTCACAAGAACTACAAGCATAGGGTAGGCATTTTCTCTGCAACTAAAGTTGTCCTGTAACTACTAAACATCTTGATCATGCAGACCATGTCAGTTGTTGAGAAAATTTAATTCTCCCCAAATTATCTTTCACTTCTAGTTTACTTGGGTCACTTCGACTTCAGCAGTTTTACAGTGTCAGATGTGTGGTGTCAATTCCCTCTTTAAAGGACAAAGAAAGATTTGTTGTGGAAAGGACAATGCTCCTAAAGCAAACAGAAAATGAGCAAAAGGTTGTCTAGGTGGGCTGGGTTAATTGGTGTCTCTTAAAATCAGGCTGCATGTGGACATTGTTTTGGTTAGAAAATAGATTGGCTTTATACAACAGTCCCTTTTTTGTATTATTGAATTAACTCTAAGATTCCTTATGAACTATTTATATTGATGTACAAACCTTCTACTAGAAAAAAGAAAATACTTTCTGAGAATGTAATTAATTTGTCTTGATCTATTCTGTGGTTTAAATTGAAACAGAGCATATGCCTCACATTTGAGTATCTTGCTGAGACACAAGCTGAACTGATTAATTGTCTTCTGGATCAAATGTCAGCTTTCTTACTAAATAAAATAAATTTAAGTGAACATGTTGATATAGAAATACAAAATATATGTAATGTGCTTCAATATGATCCATTAGGTGCAGCCCACAGTAACAAGAATTGAAAGTTCAGCCATAAGACAAAGCCTAAACAGGGCACTTTGTTCTAGATTCCTTCTATCATTGTTCAGGATGCTCTCTGACACACTCACATAGTCCTCTGAGAAGCTCTGTATTTTGCAGTTCTCTTATAGATCCCATTTTAAATAGATTGCCAAGAGTATAAATACATACATACAGAAATTATGTCAAAAAATATTAATATTGTTACTTCCACAAAGTCTGTCTGGACTTATCTTCATTTTATGCATCTGTACCATACACGGGTTGTCCTGCAGCTTGTCCTGTGGGAAAAATCAGATCCTGGAAAAGTCATTTAAAGAATTACAAGAACTATGGTTTGCTGATCCATATATGGCCTTGGTATTTGTATGTTATTGTTGTATATTACAACTTCAATTGGGTTGTCTTCTCTGTTTGAGAATGGACAGACATGTCTTTCGTTTGTTGGGATTTTTAGCTTTTTTCTGCTCCAGCAATTAAAATGGCTGTTATTTGATGCTAGTCATCATACAGCCAGCTTGCAGCTATCTGGACATTTGAAGTTAACCTGTATGACTTCAGTGCGTAAAACAGGAGTATGCTGTGTGAAAATCTGTTGAAAACTGTTTAAGCTGAAGTTTACAACTGGTTTTCTTCATGATTACTCTAGTAGGATCTGACACTTAATTTAGTTCCCGTAAGCTGAACAGTTGCCTCCAATAGGGGAGGTGATTATGGTGTTAAGAGCCAGTCTGCACTGAGGTTTGCTGACTATACTGCATATTCCCTTCACAGTGAAGACTCCTTCAGACTTCATTCACATAATCAATCAATAGCTCTTCAGTCTTCTCAGTGTAGATTAGGTACAGATATAATGTATGGGGTTTGTTGGTTCTTAATTTCCCTTTGCCTTCAGTGACTGCTGCCTATGTCTGTGTTTTATGATTTACTTTTTTATGCCTTTCTGATGGGTGAAAGCTACACGGAAGAGGAATGTTTCACATTGCTTTGAATGAGAATTGGGCTATCAGAATCTGAATTGAATTACTGTTGCACTCAATTTTCAGGAATACTTGCTTGCTCTACAATTTGGTAGAAAATACCAGGGTTTTGGCCACTAGAAAAGAAGCCTGCTGTGGTCTAGGGGGGTAGAATAGGTTACTTTGCAATCAATGATTCCATACCTTTTGAATTCCTGAAATACCTCACCGTGTAGTAAGACCAGTGAAACAGGAGTCTACAGAACATGCTCAGTCTAAAAGAAACACCAGTTTTCTTTTCTTTCATTTGAAAAACTGATTATTTGGATAGTTTCTTTTGATATTACAATGTTGCTTTCTCTTTTCCCATCTCCAGTCACTATCCTCTTGAATCAGAATCATAATTGGAGTTACTGTGTTCGTTACACATCTCAAATTTGGAGGTAATACTTGGTAAAATTTTGATTCCACTGGTTTAACACTGGAGATAAAGGCTTTCCCATTTTTTTTCTTGCATAATAACTTCAGTGTGTCTTTAAACATGCACGGTACTAGAATTAAAGTGTAGTTGTGATTTTTTTTTTTCCCGTTTCTCTCCCTCATGCATTCTGGAACACAGTTGTTTGTAGTTTTCAATCTTTTTACCCTGAACTATGGGTTTTTTGTCACAAAGTCTGTTAATTTTTTTACCTGCAAGTGCCTATACAGCATACAGCATTTAGGGTAAGAATCTGCAAGTTTGCAGCGCACTTCCACACTCCCTAGCTGTGCTTTCCTGTACTGGTGAATGCTGTGGAAGCTTGTTCTCCCTTACAACTTCAGCTGCCAAAGTCTTAAGCTGTAAGTCTTCTCTCTTCCAGTGCAGAGAGGTGTCTTGGAAGTAGATGAAATCAGAAGTCATGGTGACAAATTAATTAGTCTTTGAAGATTTTATAATTGTGCAAATCAGTTATTGCACAATATAGTAATTACTTACTGACTTTTGTTTCCAGATCTTTTTACTCAGAAACTTTTGTAGAGAAACTTTTAAGTGAGCTGTGATTTATGGGCTAAAAATGCTTTGATCTTCTCTAGGAATCTGCAGTAACCCTCTACTGCCATGACTGAGTCATTCAACTGATATTTGAGGTATTACAGCCTGAGCCTGATGTAACTAACGGTGTAGCTAAACTTGCTTTATTTTCCTTGTATCAGACTCTACTGCAATTATGATGGTTTTGCATAACAACCTGAAGGACATCTGTTTCCCTGCATCTTACTGTGAAGAAAAAGATCTGTAATACTGGATGTACTCCAGACACTGTTATCACTTGTTCTTTCTTTTTCTTTCTTTTATGTCAAGTAAAGCACCAAATATGTGTGAACTCGGCAAGCAGAAGAAAAAAACATAAAATGTCAAAGCTATTAAGAACAAGAGAAGGCACTCCTAAGTCTATTAATGGCATAGTAAGGAATGGATTTTTAGCTGTTCAGGAAGACAGTTTTGTCTAAAAGCTTATTGTGATTCACCTGAAAAATGAAGTCTGGAATGGGAAATATAAAGTTCTGACCCCTTGTCCTGCTGCTTGTTAACAATCATTAAACATGAGACATGAAAAAATGTTTAAAATTTAAAAGGAAGCTGCAGATATGGGGCAAGCTCATGGCTTGCTGGACAATGTAATTGTGTATTAGGAATCAAAGAGGTATAAGTAAAGATTCTGATGTGGAGTCTCCTTTTATTTCACTTCATCCATAGAATTATCCTCAAAAGCACATTAGTTGAAGAACAAAGACTGCGCAGACATTCATCGGAGGCTCCATACCAACAAGTTTGAGTCACCTAAATAATTCATCAGGCTTCTAATGCATTTTGTCCATTAAGGCTTGCGACCACTTTGGACAGCTATGAATTTTTGCTGTGATTCTCCTATTTTCCTTTATGATCATGAGATGAGATCCTGTTGTTTTGTTTTGCTTTTAGAGCAAAGATAAGTGTGTTTATGTGCCTAAGCATATTCCTAGGTATAGGAATTACCTGTCAATTCTGACAGCTTTCTATTAATCTCTCCTGCTTGCTCGCACCTGTTTGGGTTGTTGGGTTTTTTCGGGTTTTTTCCCAAATGAACTCATCCAGTGGGCAGACATACCTGCAGCTTGACAAAATCAGTAGTTACTTCTGAGAAGTTAGTGTATGTGACAAGCTACTCATCACAGAAACGTAACACCAGCCCATGTATCTTGCGCTGTAAAGACCACGCTACTAAAGAGCAGTAATCACACTGCTTCCTCTTGTGTGTGTCACTACTGACACAGCTCTCTTCACCAACCTTGTGCACCCTGATATGTCTCTCTCTGGTACTTGCTGTTTGTGACTGCCCTATCTTTCCGGAGTGACAGGCTCCATTTATAAATCAGTAACTGCCACGAGAACCAAGCAGCACATTGTCTTTTTACTAGATACAGAAATATGTGTACAGGAGCGTGCAGCTGGTGAATCCCTGGCACCATGTGGGATGATGGCAGTGGAATAAAAGCCAGGTGCCTGGAAACTTCATCGCTGCACATGCTGGTTGCTAAAACTCAAGTGAACAGGAAAATCTAACATCTAAACTAGGGAAAAATATCCAAAATAGGACAGGACACAACTGAATATGTGAAGACATATTCAGCCAGCTGTACTTTTATACAATAATGACAAATTTGGTAGGAAAAAATATGTATTTCTTCATACTAACCAATTTTATATTAAAAAAATCAAAATAAAATTAAAAAAATGAAATTACAATTATATTAAAGAAAGTAGCAGACAAGAAATCCGTTTCTCTCCCCTTCCTCAGACTGTTTGGATAACATTTAGCTGGTGCAATTAGACAACATGGAATCATTTGTGGCTACTGGAAAAAGAGAAGGCTACAAAGAACTCGAGGAGCAGAACAAAATAAGGTGCTGGGAGGCAGAATGATGGATGAGACTGACTACTGTCAGTGCAAGCTAATGCACAATAAAAGGGATAATTGTGGCTGCAAACATACCTTAAAGGTTCTAAATTAACTGTACCTTTAAGGGAAAAAGATCTGTGCATAAGACCATGAAATTATTTGCCTAAAAGACAGTTTACAGCAGGAAAGCAAATAAGAAAATAAAATTGTGAGAAGGAGAGATAATAAGGATCCTTATGGCTATATTAACCCTTATATAATGAAGATCAGACTGAAATACTGAGTACAGTATATTAGCTATAAAACTTGCTTATTAGCCTTTACGTCCGATACTGTTTATCCTATTTAGAAAGAGAAAATTTATATATCATAGAAACATGGTTTTTATTTAGGCTTAAATTTACATATATTAATTTATATGCATTAAACAGGATCTTCTCAAGTTACACAATCATTTTTATAATTGCTGTTTTCTACTGATGAAACAATACCTATTTATTTGCAGAGAGAAATGTGGTTCCTCAGGAAATATAATGAGCAGAGGGGAGGGTAAAAAGAAAGGTAGATTTTAGGGGACAAAACTGCCAGTGTTACTTCATTTCTGTAAGGTCACAGGAGAATTTGCTGGATGTTTTGAAGGAAAATTCTGCAACTTCCTGGCTGACTGAATGATGGATTCAACAATGTTACTGGACTCTAAAATAGTAACTAGTAGGACAGGACTGTCTGCAACAGGCCTGTGTAATCTCCTGGACTTTTTAGTAGCAAACAATTTAATATTATAAATTAAATTTTCAGACTTAGTAACCAGATGCTTTCATACGTCAGTCTGGTCTCTAGAATTTGAACTACTTTACAATGTTCAGTTGAAAAGGACGTTAGATTTCATATACTGCCATGGAAAGAATTTGTGACAGCTTTATATTTTTGAAACTTTGCTCAAAACAAGTCTCAAAACAATTAGAAAAATCTTTAGGATAATGGTTGAATTTGCATGAGTATTCTGGAAGCCACAACTGTCGATGAAATCCAGCATTTGAATGTCAATTTCATTTTGATCAAACATTACACCCTAAGACTGCAATTTACTCAGTAACTCTAAAGCAATTATGTCAGCGTGTTCACCATCTGCACTAGGCACAATTTCAAATCAATGCTATTCTTTTATATTTTATTTTTCTTGAAAGGGAGAGGCCTTTCTTAGTCTTGTATCACACTGAAAATAAAACAAGCTCCCTGTAG
This sequence comes from Eurypyga helias, assembly GCF_000690775.1. Lineage (NCBI taxonomy): Eukaryota > Metazoa > Chordata > Aves > Eurypygiformes > Eurypygidae > Eurypyga > Eurypyga helias. Next base: position 10,568 of record NW_010224111.1, read on the forward strand.
AGCTCCATCTATCATAAAAGGAAAACAAAATATAAGCCTCTTACAATATGGCCTTAATTTGTCTATTGGCATGTTCATAAAGCAAATTGTTACAAGTACGTGACACAAAAATGCTTGGGCTCTGTTCATACACTCTGAAAGTACCTAGATAACTTAAGAAAAAACATCATTTCATTTCAGACTAAACAACTCATCCTGAAAGAGTTCCATATAGTCAGTGAACTGTCACAATTTTTGTAGGACCTGATTCTGAAATTAGCAACGTGCTGGAGAACTTCTGTCCTCCTGTACTGTGTCAGAGGTATCGGTAGGTTTCCTAAGGCCACAAAGCTCTGGCATTCTATATAAATTGCAAGGTTGTCATTTCAGAGTGAAAAAGATGTACTTAATGATAATAATTTTGACATGTTCCTACTCCAAGCAATTTCTGAAGTGAGTGAAACAAAAGTGCATGATACTAAGAGAACTATTTACGTAGTTTCCAAGTCCTAAACTCGAAAACCCATATCCACATTTGCTGTATTTGACTACTTTGTTAGATTTAATGAGCAAATTAGTGAAATTGTTCTCTTGACGTGGCCTCCATTTGAAGGGTTTGGACCCTACAATAATACTGAGGGAAATCCGTTTGTCCCTGGCCTTTTGAGATACAATTACAGGAAGTATGAACGCCTTTGTAGGCTGCAGTTTGTCTGTTTCAATTTCTTATCAACAGCATAAAATCATAAAAACATAGAGGAGGCAGTTAAACCAGGAGATGCAATCATTCAGCACAGAACCTTGTCTCTGATAGTGGCTAAATGTGACTTCCTAGGGCAGAATGAAAGAACAATGACTTTATTTATTTCTTTGTCTCCCAGCACTGAAATAAAAGTAAGAGATTTAGATAGTCTCTGTGTACTTAATAGATTTCTCTTCCAGAGTTTCAGCATCCATGATGTTCTGCGGCAAAGAATTCCACCACTTACCTACACTTGATGAAAAGCACTTTCTTATGCCTTTTAAGGCAAAAACTGTAATTTAGTAAAATATTTATACATATAAGGTCAGTAGCTTCTCTAATTGAAGGAATCAACCTCAAACTCAGGAAAAAAAATATTGTGCAGCTGTTCCTCCCAGTGATGCTTATAGCTTTATTTCATCTCCCATGTGGAAAGCTGTTCTGCAAGGGAGGAGAAGGAGCAGTGAAGAATGAAGACTTATAGTATGGTTCTGGTTTACTTTTGGATTGTGTGGAAGGGAAATCTCTGATTCTGTTCTTACTATATTAAAGGAAACGTCTTGGTTTAGTTTATCTATAGGCTTACTTGAATTCTGGGAAAACCCTTTCTAGCTTTTAAGTTGTGGATGAAAGAAGTTTGAACTCTACCAGATATATCAATATCTAGATCTATAGCTGTAGCTATAGATACTTCGACATGTATCTATATATCTATGATGATATCTATATAAGTATATACAGATAGATAGATAGATAGATATGCTAGAGGATTTAAAAGGGCAATGGTTCCTGTTATCACATCCTATGTTTTAATAAGCTGCATCCCACAGGTGCTCAGCCTGAGGCATGAAAGTGTTGTACATAACATGCTGCGACTTCCTGACCCATCACAAAGAATGAGGAAAAGGCAAAATCCTGTGATTCCTGAGGAGCAGACAGGCATTCTTACTGGAATGTGGACCCGTATTTCTCTGAATCAGGTGGCAGACTATTAGTTTATCCACCTCTAAACCCAGTGAATTTAGTCTTACTTTAAGAAAAAGGGCACAGAGCTTAACCTTGGGACTTGCACAAGCATTAACAGAGAAATGTGAAGTCAGGTACTGGCATGGAACAATCTTGAGCAGCAAACCTGGGCAGCAGCCCTGCAGAGGAGTCCCTGGGGTCCAGTGAGCTGCACAGGAGCCACCCTGGGCTGGCAGCAGCAAGGGCCCTCCGCATCCGGTGCTGCAGGATCAGGGGCATAGCCGGGAGATGGAGGAACACAGGGGTTCACCTCCACTCGGCAGTTCTTAGACCACACCTGGAAAACTGTGGCCAGCTTTGCTCCACTCCAGTTGAAAAGAAACACTGAGCAACTGGAGAGGGTCTAGGGGAGGGCCACTGAGGTGGAACCTAGCTGCAGTTAGTGATAGAGAAGGTGGATGTACTCTTCACAAGAGTACCTAGTGACAGGACAAGAGGCGTCAAGCATGAGTTGCTTCAGGGGAAATTGTGTCTGGATAGAAGAAAAATATTTTTCACTGTCAGAACAGTTAAAAATTAGAGTAGACCACCCAAAGAAGTGGTGGAATCTGGGAGAGTCAAGGCCTGGCTTAACAAAGCCCTGGAATATCGAATACAAAGCTCTGCCTTCAACAGAATGTCAAACCAGATGATCTCCAGAGGTCCCTTCCAGTTTATTCCGTGATTCTGGAATAGTCAATGACTGGTGGCCTTGCTTCTCCCACTGTTACTCCATAATACAGCCCCTAAATGGAAGAAATCAGTGTGCAAATTCTAAACTTCATTTCTCTATGTGGTCTGGTCTCACCATTGTAAATATCCAGGGGCAAAAGTTACCATTGAGTTGGAGCACTAGGGATCCAGAATATCAACCTCGTTGCACATCTGAGCCCCACTGGTTTAAACGGTGCTTAGGTTATTACTTGCAGTACACAGTGATGTTCAAAGCATGTCTTAGCAAGGGAGACTTGTAGTTGTTTGTGGTTGGTGTTTTAAAGTGCATTAATTTCACTTCATCCATAAAATAAAGGTATGGACCACGAGTCACTGACTGGCAACCCTGCACATGATTCATTCTTTGCTACACTGCATTCCTTGTGTTTATTCCCCACATGCTTCCTCTTCACCATCTTTGCTTTATCTTTGATCATTTACTGACTTCATTATACTGGTCAATGAAGTTATTAATGATAAAGAAAAAACAGGATAAACATCTGGGGACTTTGCACAATTCGGGACAGTAAGGGAAAACAACTAAGTAATTAGACAACAGACAAACCAAATTATCAACAAAAGGCAGAATTTTTCACACTGTGGTTAAAATGAGGAGATCCTAGACACGTGTTTCTGGAGATCAAAAATGGAAATACTTCCCTTCTAACATGTTCAAATCCCTTTTTGTGCATGCATGACTATTAAACAGTCTGTGTAACTTTCTAATTCAGAATGTGTGTAAATTATTGGTTATTTGAAGAGTGGAGAGCAAGGCAGGAGAGCCATTTCTTCTTTATGTGCTTTCTGCAGGGATATGGTACTGACCCCGGTCAGTGGTGGGATCCTAAACAATGTGGGCATTGGGTCTCACCCAGTGTTGCAATTCTTCTCTTCTTTAGTTGCATTCAGGTATTTGGGGAATGAGATTTTGTTCATAAACTGTCAGCAGAAGACAAACCCACAGCAACATGTGAGTCAACAGCTGTGGAAGGAATGGCCCTGGAATGCCTTTGTGGACCGTGTATGAAGTTTTTTGTTATATTCATGGATATAGTAAACAGATGTAAATATGTGCAAGTAGTACACTGTCATAAAAAGGGTAATAAATTTTTTATGTTAATCAAGTTCATTCATGCAAACAGAAGAATACCTTGGGGCTTAGGTGATCTGGTAATTGGCTCAAATAAAAATTTAACAGCAAATGTTCCATTTCCAGTTGGGGAAAAAAAAAAAAATTGCTGTGGAATGAGAACAATGACTAAAGCTGGCGGGGAGGTAGGGAAGCAAAGTGCACTTTGGCAAAACAATCTGTGTAACACACTCCCTTGTAGTCTCACTGAGTCTGGTATGGCTGTGAAGGACTATTGCCATAACTGTCATGTTTCTTTCTTTGTGAAGCTACTCTGTCTTCTAGATCTCATAGTCCTCCATGTAGAATTTGGATATAGGGAGCACATGGAAGAATGTAGAGGTACTATCAGGGATTAAATCTTCCTCAGTAGTTTCAGGCAATGTGAGAAGTAACCATGCTCAGAAATTTTAGGTTTTGTTTGGTGTCTGGCTTTGTTGCAAACAAAGAGACGGATTAGGATGAAGCACGAAACCTGAAGTATAACCTTGGAGTAGTTTAAGCAAATCTATTCTTTGTTCTTTAAAGTAGTCTCTTGAGATTTTATTCCAGAGGAAAGCAGTCAGACTTATGGCTTCTTACATCAGTTTATATGATGTGACAGTACAAATAGCTACGAGCAGTGTATTCACTATGACAGGTTTACTTTGAATTTCTGGCTAAGTTGTTTAATGTACTGTTTAAAACACAGTTGGTTTATTGGTTTGGTTTTGTTTATTTTAAAGGATTCTGCTTCTTGTGTTCCTTAAAATAATGCTTTTTATCATCAAGTCCTGAGATGGACTATAGATGACTCTAATTATACCCATCTTGGTGTTACATTTATTGTCTGAGCAATACTTTTGTTACCTGGTGGCCTGTCATCCTCTGCTTTTTGGGTAGAATAGGTATGAAATATGTACCTTAAGCTTATTTTGGTGCTTTTATGTACTTTCACACATAGCTAGGGACAAGTTCAGGTTGGTATACAGCAGTTCAATTGAAATAAGGTGATATAATTATCTTCTTTTACGTGTTATTGATTCAAATTCAGTTCACATGGATAGTGACAAATTGCCAACTATGAAATAAACAGATACTTTCAATCGGAACAGTTTGAATATAAAATTTAGCACCACTACTTGATTCAGCAGACTGAGGTCTGAATGTGAGTTAAAGTGAATTTACATTTCCATCAGTGAGTTTGTCCCCTGGTACCACGGTTGTATTACTATTTTATGAAAACAAAATTTCAGACTCTTGAGGTATTAATAACACTGACATTCACTTTAATGTGAGTATTTTCAGATACAAATTCATTGCTAAAGTAAGTCATGCCTTTGGGCCTGTCACCTGCAAAATGTTCACTGGATTATTGCTGAGGTATAGTGGGTTGCAAAGTTGAGAAGGAAAAGTTAAGTCACAATCAAGACACCACACTCTTTAAGAGGATTTTATCGCACTGCAAATTACTTGCAGACCCTTGTGACTACATGTCACCTTTTATGTTTAGTGCTCAGCATTTTAAAATAAGCCAAAAATCGTCGGATAGCAACAGGAGATGCCTTAATTGTGAGGCGTTGTACCCACAAATTGCTCACACACTGCTGGATTTAATAATCTTATCACCTGATTTGATATTTCCAAACTTATTCTCTCTTCATGATTGTTATCCCCACCATTCCCAACCAGTTGTTGAAAAATTTAGCCTACTTCTTTTTATTTGTCCTTTTTCCATGCAGACAGCTATCAGTGCAATGATTGGTCAAGGTCAGTTAGGGAAACCTTGTAGGGGGCTGTCTAACCATTAGCGCAGATACTCTTACTTTTTTTTGATGTATGAGGAATAGGAAATGAGTCCAAGTTTGTGCTCTCAGAAAGATATACGACTTCTGTGATTTAAAGCATGAGTCAAACCGGTGGATACAACTTGTTTCAGCCATCTGGAAACCAGGCACTACTAACAAAGGCAACCAAGTGTAGCCAATTTCATGGTAGCGTACTTTAATTTCATCTACCACTGGCTGTTTTCTAGATGCAACTTAAGACCTGGAGCAATAACTCCATTTGATCTTTTTTTCTCAGATAGATCTCTACCTGTGTTTCTCAAAGATTAAGCTGAAGTCTCCACATATCCAAACTTGATACCATTTGCTCTGTATTTTTGGGTAAGCATGCTTTCCAGCATCTCTGCCTCTCTAAGAAAGTCCTTTTATTTCTCCGCAGGCTCTCTCTACCAGTTACATTTAATGTGCTCCAGACACAGTCAGAGTACTGTCTCCAAAAGCGTTCTGTGTATTAAATGCTTTCTGAATATCTTCTTGACCTGTTTCATTTTTTGGCATAATGGCATTTAAAACTGGATATGTTTTCACTAACTTCTCGTCTTGTCTGCTCTGAGGGACTGATCCTTTCATTCCAGTTTGTTGACAGATGTATAAATTCATTTCACAAGATCCTGATTCTAAAGTTTTTTTCCTTTTAATCCTCAAATTACTTCTCAGCCCTGAGGAGAAGGACTTGGGGGTAACACTAGATAAAAAGCTGAACATGAGCCAGCAGTGTGCGCTGGGAGACGAGAAAGCCAACCGTATCCTGGGCTATATCAGGAGAAGTGTGGCCAGCAGGTCAAGGGAGGGGATTCTGCCCCTCTACTCTGCTCTGGTGAGACCCCACCTGGAGTGCTGCGTCCAGCTCTGGGGCCCCCAGCATAAGAAAGGTACTTACTGGCTGAAGCGAGTCCAGAGGAGGCCACGAAGATGCTCAGAGGTCTGGAGCCCCTCTGCTATGGGGACAGGCTGAGAGAGTTGGGCTTGTTCAGCCTGGAGAAGAGAAGGCTCCGGGGAGACCTTACAGCACCTTCCAGTACCTGAAGGGGGCCTATGAGAAAGCAGAAGGGGGACTTTTTACAAGGGCCTCTAGTGACAGGACAAGGGGTAATGGGTTTAAAATGAATGAGGGAAGATTCAGATCAGGTAGAAGAAAGAAGTTTTTTACAATGAGAGTTGTGAAACACTGGAACAGTTGCCCAGAGAGGTGGTAGATTCCTGATCCCTTGAAACATTCAAGGTCAGGTTGGATGGGGCTCTGAGCAAATTGATGTATTTGGAGATGTCCCTGCTCGTTGCAGAACCTTTACAGGTCTCTTCCAACCCAAATCATTCTATGATTCTATGATTCATAAAGCTAAGGCCTTTTTAGGATCAGTTGAAAGTGCTCTAAGCAAAGCAAATTCTTGTTGGAGTGTTCCTCTCCTTTCCCCTACCACTGTCATCCAAAAGGCTTTAAGCAGTGTTATCTTCTATTTTTAGATAATATACCTTGTTTCCTAGACTGAAGAGTTGTGGATTACTGCTACCTTGGATGACGTGCTTTAGAAAATGCTGTGATGTATGAAAGATTTCTAGCCCTCTTTAAGACTGCTTTATCTAAATGCCCAGTCGAAAGTGTCACACTAGGATGTGGAACAGTTCAGGGTTTCAAGCCATGTGTTTAACTTTGTAGGTTGTTTTGCTTTCATGAAGTGAGATGTTGAAACACAAAATGGGGATCAAATATCATTCACATACAAAGTACAGCCCAAGTTCTGACTTTTTTTTCTCCTCTCTAGCTTCTCTAATTATAAATTTCTACCCAACAGATGGACATATATCAACACAAGAAATATAAAGATCAACTTAGTCCTGAATCAAGTCATTCTGACCGTTAGAATTAACTAGACTTCCTGCTGTCTTAAAATGTGTTCAGTTCCAAATGTTATCTCAATAGATTAGACTGCAACAAACAGAAACTGTCTGTGGCTTTCCCAAAAGGGCTCAGACTCTGCTGCTGCAAATCTTGGAACCACCTGTAGGTTTGGTTCAGGAAGGAGACTCCCTCAGGGCTCTCTGGTTCTACTGATGCTCGTTGTTGTTTGTGTAAAACTTCCCAGACAACCTCTGCAACTTGGTGACAAACTGCTCCTAATTCTGTCATGTAACTGTTAATTGGACCAAGATACAAATCTTTCTTCCCCCTCTTCTCTTACTGTAAATACTCAACACTGTATATGCAAATTATTTCTAGGCTTCTTAGCAGCAGAGATAAGAACAAACCCTCCTTCCCTGCTTTTACCTTCCTAAGGAGTAGAACTGGGATGGAGGGGATGGGGATTCTTGGCTCATGGGGTTATTTTTCTGGGACCAGTGACTGTCGATGGCACAAGTCACTTGCCTAATTGGCACAGCATGGCAGTTTGCAGCAAGCCTGGCTGCCAGTTTTCTCACATAGTCACTGGAGCTGTTACCTTTTTGCTACCCACCATGGTTGTCGTGGTTTAACTCCAG
>NW_010224112.1:0-211 GCF_000690775.1 Eurypyga helias
CGGGCATCACCCCCAGACCCCTCCCCAGGCCGGGGCACAGGTCCTGGGGACATCAGGGCGCAGCGGGCGCCGTGTGCTGGTTTTTGATTGTTCGCATGGGCACAGAGCAAAAAAACCCACCTGGTTGGTCCCTCCTTCCCAAATTTCCCTTCTCCCCCCAGCCTGCAGCTCCCCACATGGATGCCAGTGGGGCAGGTGAAGGCGTGTGCTC
>NW_010224112.1:249-2232 GCF_000690775.1 Eurypyga helias
GCCCTCGCCAGGAGGGGCCACCCCCCAAACCTCACTGGTGCGCAGCGCGGCGTCACGGCGTCACCAGCACCCGTCACTCCCCCGGGGTGGCAACCCCACGAGTATTTTTGGAGGCGCCTGCCTTCAGCTATCGCACCTGACTCTCAGCCAGGGACCATCACTGTCAGCCCTCGGCGCTGCAGAGAGGCTGGGGGTCTGACTGTGCGCCCCACTGGGGTGGGTGGGGGGCTGGGGACACCTTTGGGTGCCCAGGATGAGGACAAGATGCTTCACCTTCACGGGGCATTCCCCATCACAGACATACCCCGGTGCGGGGCAGCACCCTCGCTCTTAAGATGAAGAAAACTCAGGTTTGTGGGATGCTGCTTCCAAACTCACATCCCCTTCTCGTAATCCAGCAGGATTAAGCCTGTTGCGTGGTGATGAACCCCCGTGGGCTGGGGCTGTCAAGGTGCAGCGGGTGGCAGTGACCTTGCCCGTGGCCTCGTGCTGGGGGCTGTGGGGGTGTTTGTGACGCTGACATATCTACGGTGCAAATCCCACTCGGATCCAGGCTGTGTGTGTGTGCGCAGCACTTGCAAAAATAGAATTCAGCTCCTCGGATCAGGATGGGCTTTCCAAAATTTTGGGTTCTCACTTGGGAGATGCTCCGGATGGGGCTCAAGCCCCTGACCAGGCTTCGATGCCGAGGATGCTGGCTCAGCTCCGCACTGCACGCTGGCACTCGGCATGCCGACTGTGCTGCCACGCAAGGAGCAGGGACATCGAGCCACGCACTGTGCACGTAGCCTGCAAAGAGCTTACTACTAAGACACTACTGCCCAGCCCTGGTGTGAGTATTCCTCCTCCTGTCGCGAGAGAGTGGTCAGGGCAATACTGCTCATGGCAGGCATCCAGCTCCATCAAATAAAGAAAGAACCTATTTTCCATCCCTCTGAAATTCCCAGTTCTCCCACAGTCTCTCCCTACTCACGGAGCTTTCAAGCCATGGCAGAAATCTTCCAAGAGAAATATGGTTAAAGATGGGCCTTGGCAGGAAAAGGCTAATGTCGCCTGAAAAATGTGTGCAGATTATGCCAAGCTGTTATTAAAAATAAGTGCTGAGCTGTTTCCAGCCTTTGCTTTCCCTGATTTTTCTGGTAGCGATTGCACTTCTCCAGGAAAGGTTCCACGTGTCCTGGTGAAGGAATTTGTTTCCTCATCATGGGTTGCAAATAGCTCCAGTGCCAACCCAGCACCCCGATGATGCCTGGTGATGCTGCGGTGGGGTCTGGGTGTGTGGGGAAGCCTGGACCACTCACCCATCTGTAATTCGAAAGGATTTTCAGGAAAACCTCGTACCTTGGAGCTGGGGTGGTCCCATGCATCCTGCTCCACGCTCCAGCCATCCTCAGCTGTTCCAGCATCCAGCGTCATTCTTGGGATATGGACTCCATCCTTCCCAGGCTGGAGCGTCTCTTAACCAGCCCTGGTGACTCTACCAGGAGTCTTGGTCTGGTTTTGGGTGTTTTAACGTCTAGTTGAGGGTTTTCTGCGGTTAAACAGCAAGAGGGAAAAGCCTGTGCATTGAGCTCAAACCCAGAATATGACTCGGGAAGCCAAAAGCACCGGCCGAGGGACCCTGCGTTGGTGGGGTGGGAAGGGGATGAGCCAGGGACACCGGCTCCAGCGATCCCCAGACCTACAGGTTTCCCTTCCACGTGTGTATGGCTTTGGGTAGGGAGAGCACCAACGTCCCCGCGGGCCCCGTCCCTCCCCTCCGCCAGCCTCCGGAGAGGGTGCCAGGCTGGGATGATTCAGCACGTTCGTTTCCCGGAGAATAAAGGAAGTAATTAAACATCAGCTTTCCTCCCGCCGCAGCCCTGCGAGGATGAGAGGGAGAGGATGAAAAGCCTTCAGACGGAAGTTATTTGTCTGAGGAGAAAAGGGACTAATTTCTCCGTTGCTTTGCTTGTCTGCTCGTTAATGAAAACCGCTCGTCAG
>NW_010224112.1:2294-4586 GCF_000690775.1 Eurypyga helias
TGGGACATCCCATCCCCATCAGGATGTCACCATCATCTTTGCAAAGCCCCCCCGCAGCATCCGGACGCTGAGCTGGGGGCTGCGGATGCAGCCGGGGGTTGGGGGGCTCCCCCTGGCCTCAGCCCCACAGGTGGGGGACTGGTGCTTGCAAGCCAAACGCCACGGAGAGGGTTTCCCAATCCCCCCACCCCGGAATTTTTGTGCAAAGGGTTTAAAATGAGTTTGTTAAGGCATTTACAGGGAGTCAGAATCGGAAGTGTCTCGTGCCCAAAGCCTGCTGCCCAGTACGGGGAGTGGGATGGCACTTCGCTCAGCTGGGCATGGGAGCGCTTCACGTTATGAAATTCTCTCCCTGAAAATAATTCGTTTCCACGCTGATAATAAAGCACCAAACCTCATTGCTGAAGGTGGGGGATGCTTCAGGTGGCACTGAGCCTCTGGCTTGTACAGCCTGGGTGGAGCCTGCGGTCTCCTTCCATCCCTGGCATCCTGTCCATCCCTGGCACCCTGTCCATCCCTGGCACCCTGTCCATCCCTGACACCCTGTCCATCCCTGGCACCCTTTCGCGCAGGACACCCTCTCGCCACTGTCACCGTGAGATCCACACCTTCCCGAGGCCGATGATTCCCTGGCAGAGGACATCCGAAGCATCTCTCCCTCTTTCCTATTCCCTGGGACACAGAGCAGGGCTTGAGACTATGGAAGCTCTTTCATTTGGAGGTTTATATAGATATATTTCTAATTGGATTTTGGCCCGTCACGGTTATTTTCAAGGCAGCCTGTAATCATTTGTGAGCGTGGCCCAGATCGCCTCCTTTCTCCCAGCACAGAGGTTTTGCCTTTTGTATTTTTTTCCTTCTTTAATATTGTTTCCCACAATGAAATTGTGAATTTGCAGCTTAATCCAATGAGAGGACACACGCGCTGCTGGCACCCGCAAGGGCACAGCGAGGCAGAGTGATTTTCACGTTTCCCAGCTTCCTAATCGATTCCCAGCAAGAAGCAAAAACTCAAAGCAATATTTTAGTTCTTTAGCTGCGTATTTTTTTAAGAAGCTGCTCTGTGCTCATGGATGTTTTATGAGCTACGGGGGGTTTGTTGGTCCTGCCCGGTGCAGATGCTGAGTGGCGCGGAGCTGCAGCCAGATGCAGGGTCTTAGCACGGCCGGATCCCCCAGCAAACCCCGGGGCCGTGGCGGAGAAGGGCGGTTGGACCCTCTCCTCAGGCTTTTTCTCTCCCAACTGAACCTTGATGAAATTGCCGTTAGGTGTTTTTTGGTTTTTTTTTTGTTTGTTTGTTTGTTTTTTTTAGTGTGTTGGAATTTTCTGGACCCAAAATAATTTCACCCAGCTCCACCTGCTCTCCATGAGGTAACTGGGGCTCGAGCAGGTTGGATCCTGCCGTCCTCACCAGGGATCCCCCCACCCTAGGCTGGGCATCACCATCACCCCAGAGCTGCAGTTGTTGTTTCAGTGCCCAGAACGGGCACGAATGAAAACCATCATCCGAGTAAAGTTTCCCAGCATCCAGCAGCAGCGTGAGCCCGTTAACGACCGTACCACGGCCCCCTCACATCTTAGCAGCCTGAAGTTCTTGGTTCTCTTCAAGCCTGATTTCAGGGCTCAGTAGGTGCATTCAATCCCTTCCCAAATCCGATTTATTATCTACGTTGCAAGGTACAGCCTGGCTTGAATTGATTTGCCGTGCTCTGATTTCCACTGCCCGCTGGTGTGGGATCTGGGAACGTTGCTCACTCACTCAGGCTGCAAAATCAGGGATTCAGAAGTTAGGGAATGCCAGGCTTAAAACTGCCAGCTCATCCCGGTGCTCCATGTCCTGCTGCAGCCTTTGCCAGCGTCTCTCAGGATGCAGGACGAGAGAGCTGGTCCTGGTGGGGGCCAGTGGGTGTCCCCCTAAGGGTTGTTACCCTGGTGCTACAGGGAAGATTGGGTGGTTGCAATGTGTCACCCCTCATTTCAGCAGCCCAGGGAATGGGAGGGGGCAAGGTGACACCAGTTTTTAGGAAAGAGCCGTGGACAGGAGCGCAGAGCATATAGGGAGAGCAGAAGTGGTGGGAAATAACAGAGTTGGGAAAGAACTGGGAGCCTCAGTATTTTGAGGGAGGCTTAGCAGGCCTCCACCTTCATCATCACCTTCCCCTTCACCCTCATCATCACCTTCAGCTTCCCCTTCATCATCACCTTCACCTTCATCATCACCTTCCCCTTCACCTTCGCCTTCACTCCTCACCCTGCCCAAGGTCGGAGGGTGCAATGCTTTGGGTAGCAGGA
>NW_010224112.1:4714-8714 GCF_000690775.1 Eurypyga helias
AAAAACCCAAAACCGGAGCCTGTGTCTCTGGGACAATGGAGAGCAGAGGCAGGAGAGGCTTGGGCAACGTTACCGGTAGCTGATCCATTGGAGATGGACCTGGACCTGCGGGCTGGTGGGCAGGACCACGGGCACACTGCCCTCGGCACGGAGACCCTCTGCATCCGCCTCCTCCAGCTGCCAGAGTCACTTTGGGAAACACTGGTCCCTCTCCGAGAGCTCTTGACTTTAGACATCCCTGGATTAAGCGGCTATTTTACGGAATGCCGTCTGGGTAGCATCATTAGCATGCTGCTGGCAAGCCATCCGCGCCCTTGAGCTTTCTCCCGCGTGGGGATTATTCCCAGCAAACCTCCAGCTGACGCCAGCTCCGCGCTCTCCACTGCCGAGGGTACGAGCTCCGTGTTGAAGACCCTTTAGCAGCCTCTGCTAATTGCCTCGGAGATCTAAGACGGCTCCGGGGGAGACGTTCAAAGGCACCTTGGCAGCCCCCAGCTGCGGTGGGAGCTCGGCCCCTGCCAGCCGCTGGCTCCGGCGCAGATCCCTGACGTGTGCTGGTGCTCGGCTTGGGGCGCAGAAGGGAGCAGAGGCTGCAGACGCGTCCTCGGGGCCCCTCCATGTCGTTGTGTGGGACTAATTAAAATTTCAGGAAGTATATTTACCTAATGTGGGGTTGATTTCGTTAAGTAGGACATCCTGTCTTCAGAGGATTTCACGGCACGGAGTGATAATCAAGTGAGAACAGGCTCCAAAAGTGTTAATTTAGCAGCTGAGCCGATAGGGATTAAAAACAAGCCCGTTTCAGTTTTTTCTCGCACTTCCATGTCTGAAATCCAAGTAATCATCCCATTCCAGCGTGCGAAGCAGCAGCATCATGCTGGCTGCAGGTGCAAACAGACCCAGAGCTGCGGTGACCGAATTTGGTCTCTTCTACCTGCCGCGGCTCAGCTGAGGAACCGGCACCACTCTGGGAACCTTCCGGAGCACATGGATACCCCTGGGATGCCCCATCCCTGTGCACGGCACTGGCACTGACATGCAGGAAGGTGATGCTGACGTGGGGCTGGGTTTCTGCTCCAGGCTTGCAGGCAGGAGTTTTGCAGGCAGGTGCCGGGCAAAAGTGCTCGGGAGCGAGCCCCGTGTTGATCCGGCCCCGCGGCTGAATTCTCGCTGCGCTATGTAATATTTAAACACATGGATTTCCAGCTTCAGGAGGGCCTTGGGGTTTGTTTTCCCGTTGTCCTGGGAGAAGCTGCCACCGCCTCCACTCTCCTCGGGGACACAGAGGCAGCTTTGTGCGAGCGAGGAGGCCAGCGACGACCCCTCCGCAGCAACCACGGGCTGGACGTCTCCTTTCTTGGCTTCGGGATGAATCCTGAGCTGCCTGGCCCCCAGCGGGATCCACAGCAAATGAGCTTGGCCTCGCACTCCTCTCTAAGTGATTATTTTTCACTTCCAAACCCTTGTGAGCGATTATGTGCCGACGTGCGCAGCATCCCCTGCCCATCCTAACAGGGCGTGCAGAAACCGAGCTCGGAGAGCCCAAAGCCAGCAGCGGGGTGACCCTGTGCACCCGGGAGAGAGGAGCGACCGGCAGTGGCTCCGTTGCTCCCGCCTTTTATTCCCCATCCACAGAAACGCCGTCAAGGGAGTTAAGATTCACCATGCCGACACGCAGACCCGGTAGCAGGTCCATGCGGGTTGTGCATCCTATTTGCATGTTTAACAAGTGCTGTTCCTCCTTCGTGCCTTCAGATTTTGTTGCACCAGGGAGAAAGCATCTCCTCCCCGTTTCCAGGGGTTTTCGTGGGGCAGAGCTGGCAGCACGCACCTCGCCGATGCTCCTTCCCACCACGGCACCGCAGGGACCGGCCACCCTTGCTTGATGCCCACGGTGACTTTGCTGTGACCTGATCAGGAGCTCAGGACTTTCCCCCCACCCCAGATTCCCACCCCACCACCCCCCAGCTCCATTAATCAGAATAATCACTGATTAATAACCCCGTGTGGTACCCCCGTGGGCCTGTCGGCCCCGTCCCTGTAGCAGCCCGTGCCAGGGCTCCGGTCGCAAAGGCAAACCCCAGGAGAAACCCATGGGGAGGTTCCAAAGAGTAGGAGCTGGGCTGGTGAGGGTGCTCATGGGCTGGATCGTAATCCGCTCCCCCTGCCACACTCCGACGCCGTCGGAGATCAAACCGGAGCTCCCGATGCCTCTGGGGAGCGGGGTCAGTGGATTGCACAGCCGGTGCCCGGCTGCTGGCTCTCCCCTGCACTCACCAGGGCATAACAGACCCCGGGTCCATGCAGAGATGATTAAAAATAATTTACCATCGATTTTACTCAGCCTGTAAATTATTCTGAGTTGTCTCCCTGGTTGGAGCGAGCCTGTGCCGCGAATGCCAGCCAGCCACGGGAGAGGGGAAACCTTCCTGCTTATGGAAAGGCTGGATTTGTGCCGGCATTGTGTAGAGAGAGAAGATTCACAGCCCTAACACCAGCCCCGTGCTGGGGTCACTCTGCCGCCATCCCTCACCTCCGCTCTGGTTTTCAGGAACCCAAAACTGAAATTTCTGCAGCTTCCATGGCCTCAGCAGAGACCCGGCACTTCCTCGCTTGCCTCATCCCTGCCACAGCTTCTCCCCTCGGGTCGGGCACATTCCTGGTGGCTGCTGCCAGGTGGGATGGGCTCCCTTTGCCCCCACGCCTTCATCCCTGGCAGGGACAGGGATTTATCCACCCTGCAGTGAAGACCCACTGGGGTTTCACCCCGTGCTTGGTGACACGGGATGTGCTGGAGCACGGATGCGGCATGAATCACTGTGGATATGCAGAGGAGGACAGCAATATCTTTTATTAGCCCTACCATGAAAGCTGCAGGAGCTGGTGAGGGCTGACGGGCCCTTCTCCAGGGGCCAAATCCTGCTCCAGCGGGGATACGGTCCCTGGCTGCACGGTGGCGTGGATGAGATTGCCAAGCCAGCAGTGCTGGGATTTCCTGCAATGGGGAGCGCTGCTCCCGGCAACCCCCATGGGGCTGAGGGCTTGGGGGTCCCACACCCCTCCCCGGCTTCCATGAGCTTTGACCTCACTGCGGGGTGCCTGGCCAGGGGAGCTGGGATGCTGCAGCCTCCCTCCCCCCTCCGTCACCCCAACTGTTTGGCAAAAGTGATAATGTTAATTTTTTTTTTCCTCCAGCACAACCCAAAAATAGATTGATGGGAAGCGGCTGGGGGCTGGGTTGCCATTAGCATGCAAAATGGGGCTATTTGTCTTCCCCGCAGCTGGTTTCTGCGGAGGTTTGGAGTGTGGAAACCTGGCAAGGGCTGGCAGCGGGAGGCAGAGCTGGGGGCTGGGAGAGGGCTGCGGGATGGGGACACAACCCGGCCCTGGGCCCTTCGCATCCCTCGCACTCCCCCTTGCCCTTGTTGTCCATGACCCCGAGGCTCTCCCAAGGGATAAGGACCCTTGGGTTCCCCGTTACAGCTGGATGTGGATATTGGGGTGCCTGGAGACTTTGCAAATGGCAACTAATTCATCCTGACACCCCCAGTGTGGGTGGGCGAGAGAAGCCTGCCCGGTGCTGCAGGCTGGGGAAACTGAGGCAGGAGCTCCTGGGATGTCCTCGGGTCCCCTGGGAGGATGGGTGGCGCAGGCAGAGGGGCTGCTGACACAGCCTGAGGGACTCTGTCCTGATCCTCGAGGCACAGGACCTGTGTGCCCCCTCAGACCGTGGCAAAGCCATCCGTGCTGCTGCCGCGCAGCAAAGCCGGGGCTCACGGACCCCCGAGCTGGCAAAGGCTTGAGCACAAAAACCGACTTGTGCCCACAGAGAGGATTTGTCTTGGAAATCGTTAGCGGGTGGGAAGCAGAGGGGAACAGAGGGAAAACAAGGCTCGTGTATCACAGCCCCAAGCGAGGGCTGGGGAGGGTCGAGGGTGACCAGCGCCGGGGGCTTCATCCAGCTCCAGGCCCTGCTGGGACATTCCCAGCCCCTTTTGTC
>NW_010224113.1:0-7157 GCF_000690775.1 Eurypyga helias
CTTTTCCAGTCATCGGGAACTTCATTGGGAACATCAGGGAAATTACCCTGAGTCTGTTTTTCACAAAAAACCAGTCATAGAATACGCCATTAATTTTCTTCTCATTCTCACCTTTTTTTGTTGTTGTTGTTGTTGGTTTTTTGGGGTTTTTTTGTTAATATCAAGTGCTTAGTCCTTGTGAAAGAACAAGAGGTACTTAAAGCAAAAAACGGAAGGGAGTGAATATGTCTAAGAGCACTGGAAAAGACAAGAGCTCTTTGAGCAGCATTAAAAGATAACTCATTAGCCTTTCCTGAGTTGTCATTCACAGGTGAGTAATTAAATTCAAAACATATAAGGAATATATAGAATGGCACATCTTTAATGTGAATGCATTTGTGAAATACGCCAGACCAAATTTTTCCAATGTAGAATTTAGAAATTTACTGTTGATCTGTACAAATGGAAAGTCAGACCCAATGAGATAAAAAGAAGAAACAGGCTATAAACATTTTAAGGCTACAGACCCACGTTTCTTCCTTCTATGTTATGTATTTTGCCAACCAGCAGTGGGTTCCTGCTTTTGCTGGGGTGTACCCAGTATCTGTATTGCACTGAGATTTGCAGTCAATGCCAGCTCCATGACACTGCATGCACTGGCACAGTTTGAGAAGAAAAGGGGCAGGCAGCAGTCAGGCAGTGAAAATTTGGGGGGTGCTTACGCCAGTTGCACACATTCAGATCCATGGGGCCAGCTGAGATTCACCATGGTGACTGAAGGAGGTCCTCAATGACTAGAAACAAGGTTCATGCTACTACTGTCTTCAAAAAGAGAGGACCTGAAGAGGACCTCACCTCAGCCCTAAGAAAGGAAGTATGTCCTCTTAAATTGGTTTCCAAGAATGTGATACACATAAAAATTAATCAGGGAGAGTCAGCATGCATTTACCAAAGGCAAATTGTGCTAATTCAACCTGATTACCTTCTGCAATTAAGTAAGTATATGAACAAGGCAAGGAGCTCTGGGTGCTCTCTGCCTTGACATCACCTCCCATAGCATTAATTTATAAAAAGAGAATGGATGAGACTTAGGTGGGTTAAAAATGTGCTAGACTGTCAGCCATGAAATGTAGCCATAAATGTGCTGGTGTCCAGCTGGCAGCCAGTGACAGAGAGGGTACTCAAGAATGATTAATTGAAAATAATAGAATGACAAAAAAGTGCTCCCTCAGCAGGTTTGCAGACCATACAGAATTTGGAGGAGTGGTGGACCTAAAAGCAGAGCTGCCAACCTCAGTTCCCTGGAAGGTGGCAGGGTGGGATGCTGAGCTGGGCTTGGTTAGTCTGGGGAAGAGGGGGCAGAGGGATGGTCTAATAGCAGTTGGAAACTAACCCTGTGAAGTGCTGTTCCAAAGACAGCAGAGCCAAACTTAAGTAGTAGCACTAGATTATCTTGTGGAAAGGAACACAAATTGTGTCTTTGAGATATTCATATTGAATATCAGGAAGAACTCCTTCACCAGAAGATAGCGCAGGTTGGAAAGTGTGACTCAGAGAAGCTGAGCAATCTTTGTCCTTGGAGATTTTCAAGACTCAGCCAGAGAAATCCACAGCTGACCAGATCTACTACTTATAACACCAACACTTTGAGCAGGAGATTGGAGTGCACACCTCCAAAGCTACCTTCCAGTTGAAGCAGTGTCACATCCAGGCCACAATACAGAAAGGATGGTTATAAAACTATGTTTATTCTAGGTGAAACATGTGTGTCTAGCTCCTGGTACATATAAGCAGTGTTGGCTTTCAGTAAAACAAACACACAAAAACTTATCATCTGCAAAATGTTACTTGTAATGACATTTGTAGTGTACTGTCTTCCTCCTTCTAGCATATTGTTACACAGCTCTTCCTGGTTGTTTGGCCTTGTTACCTCAGAGTAAAGCTGAAAACATTTCTTTCTGTAACAGATTAGATATTAATTGAGTTAAGAAGGGGTCTGGGACAGATAATTGTTATTATGAAGTGTGATAGGAATGATACATTTCTTAAAGGAAAAAAATTCTCTGCAGTTTGTTAGGAAGGCACTGAGAGAAGAGGGTGGTGATACAAGAAATCCACTAAGATTATAGTATTTGCTCTTCTTTATTTACACTGTTGTAGCAATAATTTTATGCAAGAATAAATTTAAAATTGAAACCAGCTTGGTATATTTTGTTTTCTCTTAGTACAAACAAAGTGAACATAAATGTCTCGAGTATATAACAGTCAGTGCCACTAGTAAGAGTCAAGACACTTCTGCAAACTTTCAGGAAGAAACCATATTCTTAGGAATCTAAGGCTAAATTAATGAGTTTATTGCTGATGGGTACTGTTTACAACTACTCGTGAAACTGATTTTAAAATACTGATTTTCAAGGATGCAGGATATTTTTCTGAAATTCACTTTTTGGTTGCATTCTAGCTTGTTTAAAGTTTGCATCAAGGTTTCCTGTTGTGTGATTCAGCGTTCATGGTCCACTGTGTTACCATCATAATTTCATGGCTGAGTCATTTTTTGTGATAATACATCATGATTCATTGCTGTTAGACAACTTAAGAACAGGATTTTTCCCTTTATTAATTTCTATTTTCTTTACAGCATCCCTGCAGCTTTTACCCTGATCTTTATCATTCTCTTGCAAAGCATATTTTTTATTTTCATTTTGTTTTTACTTTGGTTTTCTTTTAGTGAACACACAGAGTTAGAATAAATATAAACGTGGAAGCCAAATAATTGAACAAGAGTCACACTTTACAAGGCTGGTGCATGCAGAAAACTGTACCTGTGTGAGCTAGTGTCTACTTACAGATATAGGTCAAGCAAGCAAAATTTCAATAGGTGTGTAGTTAAAAAAAATTACATCAGTAAATCTTCATTCAGAAACTCTAGTTCAGAATTTTGCTGGGATAAAGAGATGAGTGTGCATATCTGTTCTATGGAGGTACATGGGGTGAGGAATGATATCATACTAGTGAAACAAATGTCACTTTTTGAACCTAAAGATTTCCCACTTTGTGGTATTCAGACAAAGCGGACAGGAATTACTTTTTCTAGCATTTAATACACCTTTGTAGGCTAGTGGAGTTGCCTGTTCTGAGATGTTTTCCTTACTTAACTCTCGTCAAAAGAGGATGGCTGTCTATCTTCTTGAGAGGCAGACATCAATGAGTGGGATATGTGTGACACACGAGAGGCTTGTTAGAACATCTATCTTTTGATGCTAATAAGGAAAGAGCATACAGCAGAATTTAGGTCTTGTTTAGTCTAGTGATGTATCCACAGACTTCAATGAAATGATGCACACTTTGTCTGGGCGGAAATTTGTAAGAGCACCTGGGATTCTCAGATGCTCTAAATATGCCGTACTCACCAGAAATAGAGAATTGTCTTAGGACAGATATCTCTATTCAAGGAAACAAGAAGAAATGTAGCATTTCTGCATACAAAACAATCTGCTTAACAAACTGCAATAAGGATAGCCTAATTAACCCTTCTTCTTAAGTAGAGGATGCGAATAGATTTATGTGGATCTAGCTACTAGTAGTCTGCGATGACTTAGTAAAGAGAAAGGTTTTCATAATATAGTTGATGACCCTGAGGGCTCCACCCTTTCTCTAATAGGCTAGATTGTAGCAATTCCCTTCCAGACGCGCGTGATTTATGTCAACCTTGTATTAATGCTATAAGTAATTTTTCTAGACTTGTTTTATTATATTTCTTATTGACAGACTTGCACTATTTTAGTGCAAAGGATTTCCTAACATGAGCTAGATGATAATAATATCCTCAAAACCTCCCACTACTGTGCAGATTTCTCTGTTATTTTCTCAAAGCCTCATCAAAGCCTTTTTGGACACAACTACTATAACCTTCTCAGGAAGAAGAAACAATTATGCTGAATTTGACATTTCTGTGCCATTTTTATTATTTGCAAGAGTCCCACATAAAACTTTAAATAATTTTAAGACTCTTTTGCTGTTAAATGAAAACATTCTCAATATTTTTTTAACAAGGCTTACTCTGCTGCAAGATATGATAAATATTACTTTTGGGTCTGTGTACAACAGAATCCTATTTATCCATGTATTTTCTGTAGAGAGGGATTTTTTTTTTTCTGAAAATTAGTTTTAACAGCAAAGAAATCTTCAAAATATGTGTACATATATTATACACACTAACATATACATATACATATATATTTAGTACCTGTCACACTGACACATCTTCTATTGAGATAATAGGGACCTTTTCAGTAGAAATGTTTTTATAATGGCAAAAAAGGCATGGTTTAGTTACCATTTATCTTTCTTCTCATTCCTTTTCCTATATATCCCACATTAATAAAATCTCACCTCTAATCTATTTGTGTGTTCAGTGCACAGCATGCCTGCTAATGATGGTCTTCATTAATTTTGTTTCTTTAGGTTCATTAATTTTACATTATGAATATGAAGATGACACTATAGCAACCACTGTGCTTCCAGCCAGTTGACAGGAGACAGTCATTTATGGTTCTTTTCATTAATGCAGTGGACCAAGATCAGTGGACACTTAATAAGTGGTACAAATTGGCCATTAATAAAATCAGCTCTAGCTTGAGCTGTGAAGAAGGAGGGTGGGATGGCAGGCAAAGAAGCAAGTAGAGATGTCAATTTGTATTGGGTGCCTAACTGAAGATTAGCATCAGAATGGGAGTTGTACTGACCTGTCTGCACTGCCTTTCATGTGAGACTTTGGTTCTGGTGAGGGAGTGTTAACCTTCAGGAGAAGGGCTATGAAGACAGCTGGAATTAAGACCTACCTCATCTTGTTCTACTGAGTCCATTGTCACATGTGAATCCATGCCCTAAAAGGCAGGAGTCATAAGGAAGCATCTCTTCTATCTCCTTTTGTTGTTTGGTTTGTCACTAGCCTTTCTCTTTCTTCAACATGCAAATCACAGCCGTGTATTCCAGTCTCATCTTTACCCCATGTATCTCATCTTTACGTTTACCCCAACACCACCTTTATTAGCATTAGGATTATGTGTTAGAAGCACAGGTAACACTAATGAACTCTTCATTTGCAAATTTATTTTAATATTTTACCATAGCTATTGGCAGGCATGCAGCGGCTCTGTAAACTTGTAACATGAAAACAAAGACATATTAGAAGGCTCTCTGGGATGAAGGACTTTCTATCTTCCTAATGAAGCCAGGATTCCTGCGAATAGCTGTTCACTTTGACAACAATTGCATTAAGATCAAAGGGGATATGAAAACCATGACAATATGACTGTATTTCATGCACCATGAGCCAGGGTTAGTGTAGATTAGACATATCATTAGTCAAGGGGATCTTTTTCCACTTAGAACTCTTGGCTGCTCAGTGTCTTTTTCTTCCCCTTTCTTTTCCAAGCCGGTATCTGTTTAAGCAGAAAACAGATTCCTTCCCCCTAAGACTATGACAGAAATAGGCTACGGATTTGAGGCTATGTCCAATCAGTGGCAATATGCATAGTAATATGTGGCACAGCTTGTGTAATGAAGTTCCCAGCGTGCAGCCTGGAAAGGTATCCTCAAGTGTGCAGGGTGATTTATTTCCTCTGTCAAGAGGCAGGACAGGCAGGACTTGTCCTTCCCCACAGTCCCTTCAAGAATACTCTGTCACCCCTGGAAGCCTTAATAGTTTCTGGAAGCTCAGTCTTTGTTATACGGCTCGGAACCCTGTTTTAGCAAGGTTACATCCCTGGTCCTTTTCATCGTCTGCATGTGCTTTTAAGGAGTTGAACAGTGAGGAAGACTACTAGCTTTTCACCTTCTATTTACATTTGTCTTTATATTAAAATGTCAAAAGATTGGTTTCCAAAAAGTCCCTCAAACGAAGAACCAGCCTGCAATTGATGCAATACATTTAATTCCTATTTTTTTTTAAATGTAACTACAGCATGTGGGAAGATAGTATCATGCCTTTATTAAACTGTGGAAAGCATTCAGCCTAAACATTTTCAAAATGGCTTTATTGCTCAGAGGGTTTATGTTAAAGCAGAAACCTATTGATGAAGCTACCAGATTAATTTGTGATTTTTTTTTTTCACTCCCTGTGACTTTAATTTTCTTGTTCAATATATTAAAAAGCTGCACTCTGATTTGAGACTTACTTGCTTCAGAGGGTACTCAGTTTCATCTGATTTTAGAAGTCCACTAAGTGTTATTACATTGCAGTAGCTTCGCTGTCTAATATGCATGGTTCTAAATGTTTTTTATCAGAACTCAGGAATGATTAATGAGATATATTACCACATGAGAAGATTGAGCAATTTCTGATCCTTTCTCTGTGTATAGATTTAATACCTTCCCTCTGTATGAGACTAATTTCCCAGAGACTTCACCAGTGTGTGTACAGTGCAGAGCAACTGCAGTGTCCTGGTTACAAGAGCTAACAAAGAACCCTCCTGCCTAGGCACAGGCATGTAAATAGATTTCTACAGATGTTTAACAAAGAGATCTTGGTCTTGGAATCTCTCTGGAGTTCTTTTTGAAAATCCCTCTTCAGACACATTTGTATAACATCCTAACTTAAGTCACAGGGATTCATAGATTTATCACTGCAGTCTCTAAATAACTATCACAGTAATTAAGATTTGTGGAGTGCTGCTATCTCAAAAGCTGTTTCTGCGTGTCACCAATGTTTGAGGGGTTTTTTTTAAGATATCTGGGGAAGAGTACAGTATTTATGATTTATGTAGTTTACAGCTGTTTTTTCAAACAACGAGTTGGAGGAGTTGCTGAGCTGCTAGGACAGTGGTCCCTAGCTTTCGCTGTTACAGGACTGAAGTAACAGGACTTTTGGTCTGCAAAAACCATCGTACTCTGCTTCTCATTTTCATAGCATGGTCAGGTTCCTGGGGCTCAGTTTCAGGGGCTCATCCTTTTAGAAGGCTCTCAAATTAAGGAGACTTACTTCTTGGGTTTTACATGAAAGTGCTACATATGGCCTTATGCTTTTGGGGCTGGGAAGGGTTTTTTTGGTGCCACTATGAGTACCTTCCCACTCCTAAACCTGGTCATCTTTCTCCATTTCCATCTACTAGACTATAAAAAACACCAGAAAAGTGTTAGCCATGAATGTAGTTTCATAGTTCATAGAATCATAGAAT
>NW_010224114.1:0-326 GCF_000690775.1 Eurypyga helias
ACACCCTGGGGAAGCTGCCCCATTGTCATCATCCCAGTGGAGCCAGTAACAACAACCAGGTCAAAAACTCGACCCCCACTCCAGCCTGCAGAGGTCCTTTCTCCCTTCATGGAGGGACACCCAATGCCCAGGCCAGAACTCCACGTGTGTATTGGATACATGTGTGTATTATATACATGTACTGTATACATGTCCTGTGGGTACCATAGAGATATGTGAGACAGACAGTGTCTGGAGGTCACCTCACTTGCATAGAAACATCCCTTGCGAAATACCCCTGAATGATGCACTAGGTGGAGGTTCCCATGTGCTTGACTCATGCCGTA
>NW_010224115.1:0-39030 GCF_000690775.1 Eurypyga helias
ACACTAGAAATCCTCCTTTTTCTTGGCTCCGAGTGTATTTTGAGGCAGGGTCAGGCCTTCTTCCCTGTGCTAATGTGTAGCATCCAGCCCTTCTCACTCCACAAACACATGCCACTTCCCTCACTCTGGGGCCACATAAGGAATTTCAGTCCCAGGACAAACCCAGTGCCCTCTGTGCAAACTGGTTTTACTGGCATGCACAGCCAGCGGAGGAGCGAGCCTGGGGCAACTCAAAGTGTGTTCCCCAGTGGGGGCTGCTGGAGAGGGAGCCCTCGGATCACAAGGGGCTACGTGCCCACCCCCTCCTGTGGTGAAAAACTTCATCCTTCCCAAGAAACTTCCCAAGAAAATTCCAGCCCTTTGGCTGCAGTTCCTGCAGTGGTCTCCAGCCCAGGACTGCCCCATCGGGCTAACTGCCCACCCTTTCTCCTCCACAGCAGATATGTCAAGTGGATGGGGATTAAGAAATAGAAGCCCATGGATCTGCCACTCAGAATTGGCTGGAGTGGGCATCATCCACACGTAGCTCCAGATCCACTTCCTGCCCTACCCTCAGCCTCACGCTGCCCAGCTGGGAAGTGGCCTTGGGATCTGCTGAGGGAATTACACCACCTACCAGGAAGGATGCCACCATAACAGGGCTCAGCCCTAGGTTCCCCCTTGAAGAAGATGAGTGAATAAGGGGTTTATTTATCCGACACGGGGCTTGAACCGTGTGCCTCCAAAGAGGGATCTCAAACAAAGAAAACCCTGGGGGGTAATTATACCAGTTTCAGTCCAAGTTCCCCACAGCTCACGTGACAGTTCTGACCAGTAGTTAATATTAGGGTCTGGGGTCTTCCTGTTCCTCACTGGGTCCCTTCATTGTCTCTAGGTGGGCCGTTTCTTCTCTTATCTCTGAGGTTGCTGTGTCAGCTGATGAAGGTAACGGCCTTCCTTATCTTCTAGCTCAAACCAGCTCTGGGGCCTTCTTATACTTAACTCGGTAAAAGTTCAGCATATCTGGATGAAAGTTCACAGCTTGCGGCCTAAGGCTTCAGCAAATTTAGCTACTAATGCTAATCAGGTTATGTATAAGCTGCACACCAAATCGCACAACAGGCTTGCAGTGGTGGCAGATCAGGGCAGTCAGCACCAGGAGCAGAAGACAGACAGCTGTGTGTCATGTTTTGCAGCACCATGGGACCTGTGCCCCAGACTTCATCTCAGGATTTCCTGGAGAGCCTGTAAAATCAGATTAGGATGAGAAAATAAAAGGCTAAGTCAGGGATCCCTAGAAAAGTCCCGGGGTGCCTGACTGTTCAGCACTAACAGATGTGGTCACTAGGCTGGAGGATGCTGCTTGGACCGTTATCTCCCCTGGCCCTGCCCAGCTGACCAAGAAGGATCTGCAGAGCACTTTGGAGCATCCTTACCCTGAGGCAGCCTGGGAAGAGGAGTCCTTATCGAAAGCAAGCCTCACCTCTCCTGGAGAGCGAGTCAGGGGGTAGTATGAACTCACCCCGGGTGGTCTCTGCCCATTTAGGCACCTGAAATAAAGAGAGCAGCATTGGGTGTGATC
Source organism: Eurypyga helias (assembly GCF_000690775.1). NCBI lineage: Eukaryota > Metazoa > Chordata > Aves > Eurypygiformes > Eurypygidae > Eurypyga > Eurypyga helias. The sequence continues at coordinate 1,562 of NW_010224115.1, forward strand.
AGAGACTGATCCATTCTGCCCCACGAGTTAAGTGTCTCGGAGAATTCTGCAGAAGGGTGGCCCTGCAGCTCCCAGGACTGTGGGAGAAGGGAACTGCCGCGAGACACCCCCTGCACAGACCCCACAGCCTCTCCTAGGGTAATCTCTGCTTGGGCTATACTAGAAAGGGGTGGCAGGGCTGCATTTTGTTTTCCTGGAGACACCAGGTAGCTCCATGGGCATGGACCACCCAGCCTTGGCAGTCCTAGCAGCCAAGCCATGAAAGAGAAGATTCCCAGTGACCGGGAGGATTCAGCCAGGTAGCCCCGGCCACAGCAGGGCCCTCTGTGGGGTGGTGATGAGCCAGGGCATCCCCTGACCTAGAGGCAGAGGGCTTTGTGCTGGTCCAGCCCTTCCCCAGCACAGAAACGTCTGTGGCTTGGGGAAGGCTGCGATGCATCTCAGATCTGCATCGTGCTGGGAGGAAATAGCATCTGGTCTCCCTTTCCCCACGGGATAAATGTCAAGAGACATTCCAGTAATGGATGCCAGAGCTTGACAGGCTCTGACACATCTACCCACCTGCCCACAGCCCCTTCCCAGCCCTATTGCCCAGCACAGCCCCTTCACTGCTTCCTGGGTGACTGGAGCTGCATCCTGGAGCTGCTCAGGGCTGGTTGGTGAAGGCTGCTCTGTCACCTGCATGGATTTCAGCCCCATTTGCTTTTTGAAAATGACCCAGAGGGGGCTCAGGTGCACACAGCTTTTTTTCTTGTCTAACCCTGTGTCACCGGACAAGCGTGCCACAACACGGCAGCCTGTTCCTGGAGGCAGGATGAGCCTGAGCATCCACCAGTACAGGCAGGGACCATGTCCCTGCTTCACCAGGCAGAGCTGGGTACCAACCCTGAGGGACAAGGTAGCCAACACCATATGCAGCAGCCAGTCCTGTGTGACATCTGAGACACACCTGCATCTCAGCCAGCTTCTGTGTGGGCTTGTTTTGTGGTCACCAGTTTTGTGCTGCCAAAACCCTCTGCTCTTGATCAATCCCCATCAGTCCCTGCCCAACGGGTGTTTAAGCTTCAGCTGGTCAGGCCCAGCCTAGCCCACAGTGTGGCCATGGGCAGAGGGTGCACATCCCTGCCCTTGTCCAAAGGCATCAACATGAGGGACTGGGCCAGTTGCCCAGCAGGTGTGTGTGGATCTCTGTCTACAGTCCAGCTGCTGTTTGGGTCTGCGCTGATGTCTCTGCGCTCTTCTCTCTGCCATCAGGCCCTTCACCAGGCATGGGATGCTCCTCTGCACTGGTGGCCCAGAGACTGCAGCCAGCTGTCCCTGTGCAGCATTGGCCTCTGCGTTCAGGAGGGATGTGGTTACCTTGGAGCTGAAGAAGGCTGCCTCGAGAAGGGCCCAAGGTGGCAGGTTTTGTCCTCCCAGGCTGAAGGCTATCCTGCCTCAGGCAGGGGTGTTCCTCTTTGAGAAGTTCATGGCTCTTCAGGCTAGCACCAGCAGCCTCTCCTCACATCTGTGCCTGGTTATTGTCAGGATGTAATTAAGCCAAATGGTGATTGCATCTCCTGCATGGCCTTGTAATGCAATCACTGCCAGGGCCGCAGCAAAGGCTTCTTGTAGAGCAATGTGGAGCTCTGCTGTTGCATGAGGCTTTTTCAGCCCTGCTTCGTTTGAGACACCGATCTTTGCTGGTGTGAGTTCCTTGGCAGATCACCCCACTGGTCTGACCTGCAGCGTGGGTCGCTGCTTCCTCCAGACACCAGCTGTGGAGGGCAGCGCCTGTGTGCCCCACAGCCAGTGCTGCGCACCCGGGGCATGGCAGGAGCTGGGTGCTCAGAGCAGCCATCCCTCCCTCGCACAGCCGGCCTGGTCATGGCAGGGCCCTGGGGTCTCCACCACCCCCCTCCCTCAGTGCTGCTGGCAGAGCTCTCCCACCGCTGCCCCCGGTCACCTCTCTTACCGCTGGGAGCACCGACCGACCGACCGATGGGGCGTTTGATGGGATTCACAAGCCAACCTCGGGCTCATGCTGGGCTGGTGCACCCCCCCCCTGCCCACCCCACTGCGATGGTGGCCAGCAACTGGCTGACCCCCTCCCATTCTCCAAAGCCAGCTGCCAGAGGTGTTTGCGGGGCTACCCATCTGCCCCCCGGCAGCGGGAGGACTCAGTACTGAGGATGGGTTGGCACAGGCTCTGATGAGGTGGCAGTGATGACAATGCTGCCACCGCCATGGCGGAAAAGCATGCGTGACCCCATGCCTGCTCCACAGCCCACTGAGCGCTCTGGGTCTTCTTGGCGTGGCCATTGTTCCGGAAGGTCCCCACCCTATGAGAGGCACGAGGCAGGAGCCAGTGTCAGGTTCACCCTGCTTGTTTCCATTCCTGGGAGGGGAAGTCCTGCCTCTGTGTGGGGTGGGTTCCAGGGAGGGGAAGATGGCTCCGGCCCATGGCACATGTTGCTGGGGATCATGGCGAGGTAGCAGCTCATCCAGCGGTCAACGTCCCACCAGAGCCCCAGGGAGCCGCAGGCACCTACAGAGCTCCTCCAGCGAGTGAGCAGGGAGGGCTTGCTCGGGGCAGCCACAGAAAGCGGGATGGTGGCACCCAGCCACGGCAGCAGGAGCACTGTGGGAGGGAGGTGAAGGGAAGTGGAGGGCCGAAGCCCAGTGCTGAGTCAGACTGAGCTTCCCTTGAGCCACGGATCCCCAGATTGTGAAACGGATACTGGGGCTTGGAGCAGGGCCTCCTCCCCCAGCCCTTATCTTTGCTGCTTCCTCCTCCTCCTCCAGGACTGTGCCCGGGCAGCGGGAGCTTGTGCAAAACGAAGCTGAGAAGCTCTCGGGCTAATTAATTACTAGCTGCTGGTAATGCTGACTGAACCCCCAGGGACTCCAAGGCTGGAGCAGAGGAGAAAGTGCAGAGAGATACTGGAAAATTACTGTTTAATTCTTCAGCATTACATCTGACTATATGGCATCTGGTAGACGAAAGACAGGAAGAGGTGGATAAGGAGCCAGCCACTCCGATGGCTCTGCAGGCCTTCTCCTCCCTGGCAGCAAGGGAGGCCATGGCCCTGGGGGGCTGACTCCGGCCCTGCTGAGGGTTCAGTGTCCGGTTGGATGCAGGTCCTCGGGCCCATGCCTGGCCCCGCAGCTGTCAGTACTCCTGCTGAGTGTCACAGCCAAGGAACTCTATCCGCAGGGCGATGTGGTTGTGCCATTGGCAGGGATGTATCCTCACATAGCGGGCAAAGAGGGGGGGCTCCAGGGTGTTCAACACCGTGCTGGTGTGGTCTTGGTTTGCCTTGAAAATCTGGAGAGGAGAGAGAAATCAGAGGTGCGCTCTCCTCTGCTGGTGTAGTGAGCCCACGACTTGAGGACACGATCAACCCAGACAAGCACCACTTGGGAATGCTTTAGGATGGAAAAAGCACAGCCCTGCTCACTGCTCTTGCAAACAAACCTGGGAGCACACTAGCTGCCAAGGGCTGTGCTTGCTGCGCTGGTGGTGGCCTCTGGCCATCTGCCTACCTTCTCCTTGCCCTCCTGCAGGACTGGGCTCCAGTGCACACCGTCCTTGCTGCTGGAGACAGTAAACTCCTTCACAAACATGTGGTTGAAGACAGCTTTGGCACCTTGGGTTATGATTGCAGTCACCTTCTTGGTTACTTCAAAGTCCACTTGCAACCACTCGCCGGGGCTGTTGCTCTGGGGAAAGACAGACTGCCTTCAAAAGACGGGTACAAATTGAAAACAGGGAGGTTTAGATTAGATATCAGGAAGAAATTCTTCACAGAGAGGGTGGGGAGGCACTGGCACAGGTTGCCCAGAGATGTTGTGGATGCCCCATCCCTGGATGTCTTCAAGGCCAGGCTGGATGTGGCTTTGAGCAACCTGGTCTAGTGCAAGGTGTCCCTGCCCATGGCAGGGGGGTTGGAATTAGATGATCTTTAAGGTCCCTTCCAACCCAAACCATTCTATGATTTTCAACCCTTTGGCAGCAATGGGAAAGACACATTCGTTGGAGCCCTGCGCATAGTCCTGGCCTTCACCTGCCCTACCAGGCATCTGGTTGGAGCTGCTGGGTGCTAAATCAGTGTGCCAACCCTCCCACATGCGTGCAGGCATCTTGCACCGTGCCCGTGGCTGTACACACTCCCCAGGTTAGGAAAGGTGGCAAGCACCAAGCCTGCCTGCTGGGATCCCGGCTTGCCCCCAAGATCCTTGCGTGGCCTACCCTTGGCCTCCAGGCGTTGGTCCTTCCCTGCAGGTTCAGGCGGGCCCGGGAGGGCGACCAGCTGGAGAAGACGCTGTTGCTGTAGGAGGATGCAGAGATGCGCTGGTCAGGAATCCCTCTGTTCTCCATTCCTAGGGGCATGGAGCAGCCTGGAAGAGAGGAGTGATGCTTGTCAGAGTGGGGAAGAGACCCATCACGGAGATGCCTTCTGGCTTCTCGCTGCTCCAGCCACCCTCCGTGTGCTCTCCCTGGTTACATGTCCTCTTGTGCCTTGCTGGGCTGTCATGGTCACCATGTGTGCAGCACGGCTCTGGCCAGGGAGTGCCAAACTACACCTGCCACTAGTCCCACCTTCTTCCTGGAGATTTTATCACTCTCCCAGGTCACAGTGAGGGCCAGAGCAGTCTTGGAGTGGCAAAACCAGAGGAAAAGCCAACAGCACCTGTCTCTGCTTGTTCCCTGCTCCCCCAGGCTGAGGCAGCAGCTCCCCAGCTAGCAGCTTTGCTGGTGAACCAGGAAAAAGCAGCAGTGAGAGCTGGCTCTATGCTCTCCCTCTGGCACTGGCTATCTCTGAGACCAGAGATAACAAGATTTTCCAGCTTTATTCCCCCACCACCTCCATGCCATCTCCAGCCTCCTCCTCGCCCCTCCACAACTGCCAGGCAAGTCCCGAAACACGTGGAGCTGGCGCTCAGCACCATGCAGGATCAGGGCCTGGCTTTGGTGCTCGGTATCGGGAGGTGGGACGTACTGTTCAGATCGCAGCCGATGAGCTCCATGCGCAGCGTGGTCCGGATGCTGTAGTGAGTGGGATTAATGCGGATGTACCGGGCTATGATTGGAGGGTTGAAGCGATTTTCTTTCACTCCGGTTGCATCCACATTTGCGAAGAACAGCTGCAGGGAAAGAAAAAGAGTCAAAAGAGAGCTAGACAGGACAAGGATTAGTGGGGAGAAGAATATTTGTCTGGCACTTCTGTATCTTATCACCATCCTTACAAGAGAACAGCAGCTCAGGGAAATGATCTGAGATGTGATTCAGACCAAAGAAGTGTGAATGGACCAAATCGGGGTGAACCACTGAGAAACAGATGGAAGAGAAACGTATGGTCCATGTAAAGAACTTGTTTTGATACTTTCACCAAACAGCGGAGAAAAAGAAGGGGAAAAAAAAGACAGTCCTGGGACTTTTGAACTTGGGAATTTTTGGGCACAGCTGGTGTACATGATGGAGGATTTTCTGGATACTTTAATTCTGCTGCTGGAATGATCAGCTTATGCATACTTAGATTGTGTTTCTTTCTTGTAAGCAGAGATCCCGCAAATCATCTGCACCCACCCAATGTTTTTAGAAAGCCAGGTTTGCCTTTGGGGTCAAAAAAAGATATTCAGGCAAAATCTTATGCCTAGCTCTAAGTAACATGGAACATAACGTTAAGTGGTGGATCTCATGGCCACCTGGGACTGTGGAAGGAAATAGCTGTCAATTTTAAATGAAGTGGATGGACACAGACAGCAAGTCGCTTGCAGACATGTTATCTGTGATTCAGTCATCCTGGCAGTGAATGCTCACTGTTCCTGCCCTAATCAAATATCTCAGGGGCTGAGGAGATCTCTGCCTTGCATACAGAGCTTCCTAGCCCTCATCACCCACCCTGGGAAGACACCCTCCTCAAGACCCATTTGCCTTACCATCTGGGTGCTGGTGGCATTCCCCTTGTATTTCCTCCACCTGTGCCCATCAAGGCTGTAGAAAACAACAAACTGGGAGATGTAAAGGCTGGAGAACTTCTGTCGGGCCCCTTGGGTTTTTATGCCGTGAATAATCATGAGATGCAAAAGATCCACCTGAAACAGAAAGTTTGGGATTGATTTCTGATGGAAAGCCCCAGCCACATTCAGGCAATGCACTGTAAACCCATGAAACTCGCTTCATCATGATATAACTGAGCACAGCTTATGAAACTGGTTAAAACAGCCATTCGTAAGTGCACAAGTCAGCCAGCAGCGGGGAGAGGGCAGGGGAGCGTTGTTTGAAGAGGAGAGCTGTTCTCACTTGGTCTTTGGGGGATTTTTGCACAAGCTGATGCTGCAGCTGGCCCATCAAGTGGTTCCTCTGCTGCACTGAGGATGGTACTGGAGGTCACGCTAGCAGCAACCACGGTCAGACCAACTGCCATTGGGCCCTCAAAGCTCCCCTTCCAGAGAGGAAGGAAGGGAAATCGCAGGACGTAGTTGGAGAGACACTGGCCACCTATGCGGGCCCTGCACAGTGCATCAGCTGCAAGCGTGCCCTTGCAATGCCCCCCACGGTGCCTCCAACCACAGGGCCCCTCTCACCTGGATCCAGGCATTGCTGCGGTCGGTGCTCCAAGCATTGATGGAGCCAGTGTTATCCAGTCTGGCCAGGTGAGGAGCCCACTGCCCTGCGAGGAGAGCGTACAGATATGAGGGTGCTGGATGTGCAGGATGGTACCTGAGCAGGATGGCACCTGAGCATCACCCTAGGGTTTAGCAGCCCAGTCGTGTTGGCTAAGGCTGCCCCGAGCTCACCTGCCTTCCTTGCAGCGACAATACCTACTCACCGTACTGCCCCGACGCTGTGATCTGAGAGTCTGCAATGTGGCCCGAGGACAGGCCGAGGTTGTTTCGGCAGTCTGCAGCCAAAGAGGGAGGAGAACAAAAACCAGGGAGAGTTGGTTAGATAAGAAGGCTTTCAAAGGAAAAGCCTAGGCTGGGTAGCAACCTCCAGGCTCAGGGAGGTTGTCTCAAGCCTCCAAGAGCCCCTCTGGCTTGTTTGTCTCACACAAAGTTGTGGGTTTCAGATGCCTCCACATCCACTCCTGAATTTTAGGGGCGCTGGAAGTTCTTGCTCCAAACCCCAATGTCATCAGCAGAGAGTTCCCAGCATCAGCCACAGCAGCCTCTTGCCAAACTCCCGTCCCTGAGTCCCTGGCTTCTCATTCCCATGTCCTGATCTCCCAGCAGTGCTGACAAGTGTCTCTTCCTTATACCCATGTCTTGCTCTTGGGCCTTTTTGTTGCTAGGCAGCATCTTTTAAAAACAAATATCACGTGTTTAAAGAAAAGCCTGCCTGACATCCCTGTCTCTCTGTGTCTCTCTTCTGCTCTGCTGAGCACAGGGCTGTTTGTCTCTTATAATAACCATTATTATTAGTGACTTGTCACATCTTGGCATCTCTGCTGCATGGCAAATGCTTCTGGGGAAAATGCGAATTTGAAATCTTAAGTGGATTTTTAACTTATGGAAATATTTTCTGGCTGACATTTAATACTCCTTTGGGAAGAGGAGAGAGCCTGTCACTGTGTGATAAAATACTACTCTCACCAACCGCTTCCCCAGTGTTTACTTAAGGTGAGGTAGAAACATGTTGTTCTGGGGTGGATGGAGTCAGTGGTTTCCTGTGGATTTTGAAGTTGTTCTTAGGGCTATTTCTATCAGAGCAACCTGTAGCCAGGCAGTGTTGCCCACTGCCTCCTGTCATCACTCTGTGCCTCAGTTTACCTCTTGACATGCGGTTAGGCAGCTGGCACCGTACCTTTCCGACAGCACGGGCCGGCACCAGCATGTGCATGCAGTTGCTGGGGTGAGTGCTTTTTACAGGAGGTCCAGAGACCCCCAGTTTTGGAAAACAAGAGCCCTGGGAGCAAATACTTGCAGGCAAATGAAGCTGGTCTCCCAGCCTTCACCCCAACCGTGTCCCTGACTCTGTGCTCTCTGTGGAGCTGCGTAGGGTGGCAAGGACTGAAGTTGTGATTGTTTCAGAGTGAAAACCCTGAAGAATCCCACTTGGTCCACCCCAAGGGAAACGCTGAGAGACCTGTGGAGGGAGGTCAAAAACATGCTGGCTGTGGCCACGGCAGCAAGCGGGTCAGGACGCAAAGAGGATTACTCACTCAGGTTATACACGAGGAAGAGAGCACTCATCCCGGCTTGCTGGTGCTCTCCCACTTTGCACTCTACCCGCCAGATCCCGGCATGTGAGGGCCACATCTCCACCGTCCCGAAGACACCTGGCCAGGAATGGAGGGCAAAGCAGAGGGGAATTACTGGTTGTGGGATGACACAGTGCCAAGCACTGTGCAAACACAAAGCCAGGCTCTTCCAGACCCATTCTCCCTCCTTGCTCTCCCCTCACTGCCTTGGCACTTCCTAACAGGCACGGACATGAAGCCCTGGCAGCTGGGGTGTGCACAGTGCCCGTGCTGCATCTCACCAGGATAAAGGTTGTAGACTCCCATGCGATACTCCTGGCTGGTCCTGACGCTGAACAGCTGCCCGTGAAAGTGGACGGAGTGGATATCCTCAGTGCTGCCCATGTTCAGGAGGTGCCACCGGACCCGCTGTTGCTGAGCCATCACCAGCCCGGGCAGTGTGTCACTCACGTAGCCATTGATGGCTGGGGAAGGCAGTGGTCATGAGCGGCTCAAGGCTCCAGAGTTTTTCCATCCCAGTATAGATTGTAGGATGGAAAGAACAAGGGCAAGGTTCCTCACCATGGAAGGAAAGGTTTCTCTTAAACTCAGGGCTGTCCTGCTGGACGCGGCAGGGAGGGCGGCAGTTCCTCTCCATGTTCTCCAGGAAGTACCAGCTTTTGGTCTCGTCAAAGATGGTGAAGAGCAGGGAGAACTCCTGCACAGCCAGCTGCCGCCTGAAAACGAAGCTCAGCACCCCACGGCGGCATATGATCAGTGGTCCAATGAGACCCGAGTGCAGGTCCTTCTCCTGCCAGGGAGCCGGGAAAGAAGGGTTTGCCTCGGAGCAGCACAGCAGCGAGGAAAGCAGCGGCGCTGCCTGCATCCCCGAGCTAGTTCCCACTTGTGCACAGCACAGGGCACGTGCAGGGTGGGAAGGGCATGCTGGGTTCATGGGGGGATCCCCACCCTGCCTCAAGTCAAGAAAGGCTGTGTTTCCACATGCTTTCAAGAGAAGTGGTGTCCGTCTGTCCAACTGCCTGACAATCCCCATCCCACTTACGTTACAACCCACAGGCCAAATTCAGCCAGATTGGGCAGAGGGGTAGGGGACTACGGAAAGCCAGTTCCCTACAAGTCTCATAAGATGAAGAAAAACCCAATTAAGAAAAAGGAAGAGAAGAGAAAGCGCCAGCATGCATTTATCACTGTATTAGACACCTGAGAATCTACACCGCCACAGGCTGCTTTTAGCCCAGCACCGTAGGAAAAGCCAGGACCCAGGTCTGCTGCCCGACTCTCCTTCCTGGGATGTCCCATGGAGCAGGCTCCCACCTACCAGGTCCACGTTGGAGAAGTAAGCCCAGGCCTTGCAGTCAAACTCCTGCGTGGTGGGTGCCATCTGGGGCAGGACTTTCCAGGAGTATTTCCGGAGCTCACCGGGCTGCACCACCTCCCCACCCGCTGTTGCGCCCTGCATCTCCTCGTAGGCTTGCAGTGTGGAGTGGAAGGAGAAGGGCCGTGAGGCCAGGTTCTTGAATGTAACCTGCACCAGGGGGAAGGCAAAGCAAAGGGAGCGTGGGAGGAAGCTAAGCACAGCTCCGAGGGTGTCATGTCAGCAGAGTGAGGGTCTCTCATTAGACAGATAAGATATCAGGAAGAAATTCTTCCCAGAGAGGGTGGTGAGGCACTGGAACAGGTTGCCCAGAGACCTTGTGGATGCCCCATCCCTGGATGTCTTCAAGGCCAGGCTGGATGTGGCTTTGAGCAACCTGGTCTCGTGGAAGGTGTCCCTGCCCACGGCAGGGGGGTTGGAACTAGATGATCTTTAAGGTCCCTTCCAACCCAAACCATTCTATGATTCTATGATTCTCTCCCTGCTCAAGGGGACAGAGAGTGTCAGCCACACTACTGCCTCTGGAGCCCAGAGGTGCTTCATTCTGGTGAAGATTTCAATGAAAACTGGCCAGCTTCTCCAGGCATATGGGTTCTAGCTTGGGGAAGAGCCTTTTACCACTTCCTGGGGTGGGTGCTGAAGGACTCTTGGTGGTGAGGGAATTCCAAGCCTGCCCTCACAAAGAGCACCCGAAGAAGCTTTAATGAACCCTACTTAGCTCATTATCCTTTTTATAACCCAAAAGGCTCCCCATGGAGCCTAGGAGCTGCTCAGGCTATGCTGTTACAGGGGTTGGGTCTGTCTCAGGTCCAGGGCTTTGCAGCCCTTTGAACGCTCTGAGGTTCCTGCTGGCCCATTCCATCAGCCACTGAGATCCCTCTGAACAGTGGCTCTGCCTCCCAGTCTGGTGCCATCCACATGCAGGGTGCCAATGGGGCAGCTCCTGCCCCTAAGCCCTGAAGGTGAACCCACAGGCATTGCAGAACCTGCAGGCCCACCTCAGCACTCCCACAGCCAGCAACAGGGGGATTTCAGGTTTCATAGGAAATGGGAACTTTCAATTCACCATGATGACATCTTCAACTTCTGCCCTGATGTATGGCCCGAGGATGCCCAAGTGTTCGTCCAGCTCTCCCCTTAGCAGTGGCTGCGTGAAGGATTCGTCCATGTACTCTCGGAAAACCACCTTGCGGTACTGCTGGAAATGCTTCCTCCTGCCGCTCCAGTGGTCCCTGCTGGGGTGAGGGCAGTTAAGCACGTCAGGTGATAGCGTCCCATAGGGAGGGCGGCCATGGCAAGGCTGCTGCAGGGCAGGGGTGATGCAGAACCCCGAGCATCCCTGACCCACTTGCAAGAAAGCTCAAGGTTGTTGGAGTTACAAAACTCCCCAGGTGGAGGGGAAGTGCTGGGAGCTGCGTCATACAGTCGCAGACCTCTGATCCTCCCTGCCAAGACATGCCAACTCACGCATCAAGCCATGCCACACCGCGCAGGAGGAAGACATGAGGGACAGTCACACTTACGTGGCTTTTAGGAAGTGCTGGGGTCTCTGGTTCCCATATTCCCACATCACCTCCACTGCTGCAATGAAGTATTGCCGCACCTCCCCCTGGAAGGAGCGTGGGTCATGCTCCTCTTCCCCATAAATGTCAAAATCCTCCATGGTCTGCTCTGTGTCGCCATACTCGTCGTAGTCCAGTTTGTCAGCCTTTGGCCTGGAGGGACTGGAATGGGTCCCATTGTTTGGAGCCAGCCTCTCCCTATGTCCCGGGGCATCGTTCCTCTTCCCAGCTGTGCTGTTGCTTTCCCTATCCTCCTTGGGATCCCCTAGGCCCTGGCCCTGTCTCTTCCCGATTTCTCTGAGGACATCTTCGCCACCAAGCATCTGCCATCCATCTGGACTGGCTGGGTTTTTGGTAGTGGAGTTGTTGGGAGTGAGGCTGCTTGGAGACAGGGAATAGTTCTCTTTGGAGGCTGGTTTCATAGGGATGTCTCCTGGACTTTGCCCAGACGTGCTCTCAGGCACATGGTCCTTCGTGGCATTGGCCGTGAGCTGCTGAGGGCTGAACTGACTCAGGTGCTCCACAGAGTTTGTCTCCTCCTCCATCTGGCTTCTCCCCTGAGCTTGCTCACTCCCAGGAGCTCCCCAGCTAGCCAAAGCTGGGCTTTGCAAGCCCCCAGCATGTCCCACTGCCCCTGGAGAGACCAGGTCCCAGTTTGAGGCCAGGTCTGCAGCCGAAGCAGCTTCCTGCACTTCGGAGCTGTGTGCTGCCATCGCCACCTCACTCCCCAGTGCTCTCTGCGTGGGGAAGGAGTGTCCATGGTGCTGGCCTCCCTCGCTCTGTACACCCCCATCTGCGCTTGGCCTCCCCCCAGGATGCATCTCCTCAGTGCTATCTCCAAGCAGAGCCTGTGGACCATCCCTGCCCAGCTGTAAACTCTCCTCAACCATGTTTGATTTTTCTTCCAGACTTTGCTGGGCCACCGTCACCTCAGGCAAAGCATTGCCTGGTATCAGGGATCTCTTTTTGAAGTGAACGCTGCAAAAAGGGGAATGAGGTCCACACGCCTTTGGGGCTTTCTTATTCACTGCTGTCTCAGGGGTCTGGCTGGCCAGATCCTGCTCTGCTCTGTTACCCTCAGAGAGGGGCGCTCTGCTGCCAGGCCAACTGGTGGTGGGAAGACCCAGGCTGTGCATCAAATCTCTGCTTTCCAGTGACCTGGCTTGTCGAGGCCTCCAGTCAGGGCCACTCATGCTTGGTGCTGGAGTTCTGTGCCTCAGAAACTGCTCAAGGCTGTTCAAGAAAGCATTTGGGAACTGCCGTGTGCCATTTTCCATGATGCTTGATTTAGAAAAGGCAAGACTGTCCATCTCTGGCAATTCCTTAGTGGTTGTAGTGTCCTGAAACACTTCCCCCAAGATTAATTCATCCCTCTCTTCTGTCATTATATAGCTGGAAGGCTCAAGGTCACCGGTGTGTACAAAGGTGTTTTCTAGAAGGCTTGTGCCTTTGGCAAGTTCAGTGGCTTCTTGTTCTGTGCCACTTTTTGCAGGCAAAGAGTTACTTTCATCCGTGAGGATTTGTTCTTGTACAGGTTTGCTGGGACCCAAGTCTGACAAAGAAACATTTTTCCCTTCAGAAGATTCATAAAAGACTTGTGAAACAACTTTGTGAAGTCTTTTTTCCAGCCTAGCATCTAGCTCATTTGTTAAATAATTGCTTTCTGTGGTGTGACTGGGAACCACAGCTTGAGAAGTACTGTTGTCTTCTTTCTTGTCTGAAGGACTGTCCAGTGTGGAGGAAGAGTTCTGATCAGTACCTAAAGTTGGTTTTGTATTGATTGTCTCCTTTGACTCATATAGATTCAAGGATATTTTATCAGCCTCTCTTAGCCGCTTGTCCTCAGCACCCTGGGAGGATGTGTCTTGAAGTCCCAGATTGTGCTCCAGGTCATTCTGGTGAAATGAGCTCCCGTTCTCTTGAAGAAAAGCTTTGCTAGCCGCATGAGCAATTGAGTCCCACAAGTTTGTTGCATGAGTAGTTGCGTCTTGAGGCTCTGCTTCCAGGATCTCTAATGTACCACCAGACTGGACCCACATCATTTTTATTGGCTCCTGAACCTCTGTGATTTTTGTCTCCTTCTTTACTGCTTGAGTATCTTCTGAAGCTGGCATGGCCTGGTGCAGCCACTGCCGACCTTCTTCTGAGCTCACGGTACCATGGACCCTTCCACTGACATTTGCCAAGTGCTCTCCAGGTGGGAGAGCTCCAAACCCTTCCTCCTGCCTGATGATGTTTGACAATTCTTCATCATCCAGGAGGGATTCATAGGACTCTGGCTCATGGTTTGTCTCTGGCAGAGAAGACATGGAAATATCAGGTGGATTTGGGATTGTTCCTAGAAATCTTGGTGTGCCGTTGGAAGGGGAATCAGAAATCCTGCCACCATTGCCCAGGATGGCCCCATGGCTGGGTTCTGTCAAGCACAGTCTTGGCTTCTCTGTCTCATTTCTGGAAGAGGTGACATTGTTCAGTTGCTCATTCACACATGGCCTGCGCCATCTCTTTCTTTTAGAGAAGCCCCTGGGTTGGAAGTCAAAGTCTCCCTCCTCCTCGTCGAAATCCACATAATCTTCCCCATCAGGGTATTGCTCCTGCTGGCACTGCAAGACTGTGAATTTGGCATGCATCCCTCGGTCTCTGAAATTAGGATTCAGGCACCCCAGCGTCCAGATGCCTGTCTCAAGAGAGGACAAGAGCACACCATCAGCCCACCGCAGTGGGAAAGAAAACGAGCTGCCATCCCCATGCTGCTCCTTTGCTCGTGCAATCTATATTTTCAGACAGCCTCTGGTTCATGGTAGTGATTTCATGTTTTCATAACCCCTAGGGTATCTCACAGCTGGACTCACAAGACATCAGGGTTGATGGCAACACCAGAGCCAGTCCTGACAAGCACCGTCAGCAGGGCCGGTGCTTCCTGCCAGAGCTTAGCGAGCTACACACACCCGCGAGGCCCGGCAAGAGCTTGAGAGCCCACAAAGCCTCCAGGATGATTGCCAGCAGCAGCGTAATCACCATCATCCACCCCCAAAGACATGCTGGTGCTGTCAAATACACCTCTCTCCCAGACACAGTCGTCACATCTCTCCCACTCAAGGAGAAAGAAATGAAAAGGCCGCCTCTTGCTCATATCCCGGCCAACGCGTTGGCTCCTCGCAGCGAGCACCAGCAATGGGTGGGGAGGTGTGTAATAACCAGGCTCTGACACTGGAGAGAGCTGTCATCTGCTGCTGGCCGAGCCGCTCGCCTGCTTCAGAGCGGCAGGCAAAAATCAGAGCTCAAAGGGATGCAACGTTTGGCTGGGTTTTTAGAAAGCTTCCTGGCGTACCTCGAAACCCTGCCAGCTTGGCTCAGGGCGCAGCGCTCATGACCGACATATCAGGGTTTGCAATCGCATGGTAAATTCGCTGCTTCCTCTGAGAGTGAGGAAATGGTTTACAGCCCTGCTTTTGCAAAGGCTAAGGGAAAAATGTTGAGTGGGGGAAAACAAAACTGAGCTCTGAAGGAAATCCTAGGATTTCTCCATGGCTGCGACTTCCGTCCTTGCAAAGGTGTGGAGATAAACGGGGTGTCGTGACCAGCGGCTGAACCTATGGCAGGGACAGCGCTGCCGCTCCCCTCGACCTCCGAGCTTGGAGCCAAGGGTGCAGATGCAAGGTCCACGGGGCTCACGTTACTGCGACTTGGCAGCACGTGTGACCTTAACACACCCTAATAACGAAGTAAAATACAGTAATTTAATTTCTGTTATTTAAGCTTCGGAAGAATTTAATCATTGCCTCTCACTTTGCTGTTTCAGCAGGTTGTACAACCCTTTGCTCTCAGGGCTGCCAAAACGCAGTCGGGTACCAGAGACCTGCCTGGAGGTGCTCACTTATCTCGGCTGTGATGCCAAGCCCGTGGTTTGTAGAACAGCCCGTGTTACTCACCCGGCTTTTCCAAACTCATGAAGACCGTTTCTCCAGAAAACGGGAAAAGGGTGAGCACATCCTCAAAGACCATGTTGCGCTTGAATGTGTTTCCAGAGAAGAAGATGGAGAGGAAATCTGTTTGGGCCCCAACACTCAGGACATACCAGTACACAACGTCATTCAGGCAGAGTTTTGGTTGGAGGTTGTCAAACACAAAGCCGTTAATAGCTGGAAGAGAGCAGGGGGGAAACATCTCATCAGGAAAAGCTGCCGAGCTGCTGCATGTTCCCTGGGGCAGGGATGAGTCTGTGTCTGCTGGGGCTTTACAGGGAGCCCCTGGCTGAGCACTCACTGTGCATCACGTTGGAGGCATAAAACTGGGGGTCCTGGGGGTCCACATGGGCTGCGTCAGTGCAGAACCGTCTGATGTTCTCCTCCAGATACCAGCTGCGGTTCTCATCAAAGACCGAAAACAGCACCAACCTCGTCTTGTCTGACATTATCTGGAAGGCAGAGAGGGAAGCGTTTATCCCTGATCTGATGAGAGCAACCCTGGGGCTCAGCGTAGCTGCCAGACTGTAGCCTGGGTGCATGGGGAACAGTTTGCTGCTATTTCACAGGCATTAGGATCCAGGTTTGGAGAGAAGGGAGCACACCGGGGAGGATGGGGAAGGCAGGGGCATTGGACTGATGGTAGGGCTGAAGAGAACAGGACTGACAAATTTGCTTTTACCCCAGTATTTCACCCACCGCAGTTATTCCAGCTTTTCAGACTGGCAGTGGAAGTGACAAAGGAAGGACCCACCTGATTTCCCCTCTGATCCATGGACTTCTTAAAGCAGATCAGGAGGGGCCCAATCAGGCCTGAGGCCGTGTCTCGGACGGGGTCGATGGAGCTGTAGTAGAAACGGGTGAGGCAGCGAGGATCCGCCTGTGTCGGCCCATCCTCTGTGGTGATCCTCCAGCTGTAGGTGAACGACTGGCCAGGGGCGACAGCAATGTTCTTCACATCCTTATCTGGCAACACACAGCCCAAGGGCAGGTCAGTTAAGTCTGGGCTGCTCCTGCAAGGGGTGATCCCGTTTTCCAAAAGAGCTCAGAAAGGAGGTTTCCTGACCACACAAGTTGCATAGAAAACCACCCAAACCCAAGCCTGCTCTGGGATGGCATACTGGCTACTTGTGCGTGCGTGGAAAGTTGATCTGGATAAAAGGAGCCCCTGGGCCCAGGTGAGGATGGAGTGGCATACGCCTAATTTTGAAAGCCCTTAAAACTCCTCTAAACTGGAAAATTTGTCCAGTCTCAGCTTTGTCTGGGCTCTGGGCTGCCTAGAGGAGTTTGCAGATGAAGGCACAGAGCTGGGCAGGGCTGAAATAAGTGAAAAACAAAGTGCTAAGATAGATGTTTAAGCAAATACAGCGAGACCACAAGAAAGGCAATGAGGAGATCTGGAAGGGACAAGGAAAACTCAAATGCAAACAAATCCTCTGAGCATTCAACAGGATCTTGCACTGATGTAGCCTTAGGAAAGGACCTTTCTCTGCTCCAAGGCCCCAGCTGAGCCTCTATAAGAGCCGGGTTTGCAAAGCTCGTGTGTCAGTCAGGGTAGGAATAGCTCATTTTATTTATACTCCCCTAAAGAGCATCATCCCTGTGGCGCCAGGACCGCGACTGCCCCGCTTTCACAGAGCTGAATCGCTGGCAAAGCTGGTGAGCCAAGTCTGGCTGGGGGATGTTGACAGAAGGGCAGGGACGGGGCTCCCAGCTCCCTTGTGTGGCTTGGCTCCTGCCAGCCAAAGGGCCACTTTGCCCTTTTGACTCTCCTGAAGGAAAACCTTAATTTAGCTAGTAACGGGTCACAAAGCTGACCTAGTTCGCTGAACTCCTTAGCATCTGCCATCCTGGTTCTGCCACATCTGCTGCAGCAGAGGAACTTTTTCTCCAGCCTCTGCAATTGATCCTGTCATTGTGATGCACCCGAAAGGGCATAGAGGAAGAGGGGAGAGGGATGGGGCACGGCTTTGCCCCTGTGGGATGGCCTTGCACAAGTTGTGATCCTGGGAGCATGCTGGCAGGGCATGAAAGCAGTTCTGGGAAAAGGACTTGGTAACTCAACAGCCCCAGAGAGAAAACTGTGAAGCTGTGAGAGGGAGAGTCTGAATCATAATGACTCCCCTCACATTAAAGCAGGGAAGGGGGGAGCCCAGGGAATGAGGACTGTAAGCAAACTAGATAAACAGGCAGAATCACCAAGGTAGTTCCTGCCTCATCAGAAAGCGGAGGTCTCCAGGACGGACCAAGCAACATGGTCCTAGCTCCCTGGTTGACAATGTCTCTTCTTCCAGCCATCATCCAAGCCTTCCTTAAAGACAGGGTTACATGGCACCAAGGAGGACCTGAACCAAGAATCATCGTCATCATGCGCGGGATTGCGGGGCTCAGGCGCGTGGATGGATGGGTTGGACAACCAATCTTACCACGGGCTGCAGGAAGCTGTCCTGGCCCAGAAAAATGGCAGCGGCCAAGTGATGTCCCATGTTCTCATGGCTGGCCTTACCTTGAGAGAGCCTCGTGGCATGGTATGGCCTTACACTGGTGAGGCCGTGAGGGTAGATGTTGTACGGTCGGCTTGCCAGGTTCTTGAACATGATCTGAAATGAGGACAGCCAGCGGGAACATTTAATTCTTTCTGAACATTGTAAGCCCTCAGAGCTGCCCTCCGCATCCTTGCAGGGAGGGAAACTCTGGGATCACCTACCCAAAAGTGTCCAACGGGGAGGAACCCGGACATGTCTGGGACCACAAAGTAAGTGTCAGAATAGAAGAAACGACTGTTTATTTCTAACAGTCTACTCTGTCCACCTTTCCAGGAGGTGCCCATTTTAGGGAGGGCATGAAAATATCAGATTTATTAAAGGGTAAGTTGCTGTCTTTAGCCTCACTTTGCATGTGAGACAGAAGAGATCTGTCAGCCCAGGAGGTCTCAGAGGACCAAAGTATGCACAACAGTCAATGGCTTCAAAGTGCTCCCCACTTCACTGCATGAAGCCCTTCATTTATTTCCCTAAATAGCTCTGTCGGGGCTTTGCCACAGGTGTTACCTTCAGCTCCATGCCCACAACTGCACAGGGAACGCCAGGCAGGGAGCAGAAATGTGAAACTCCTGGAAACCATCCCATTCCTCCCAGCACCAAGCAAGTCAAGCGGTCAGTAGAGGCACTTGTGGAGACACAAGTGCCAGTCCCCAGTACTGTATAGTAAGAGCAGATAGGTGGGGAAGAGTGGTGGCTGAGAGGATGCTCCTGCCTCAGAGGAAGCTGCTGGGTGCTATGTGTCATGGATTAATTCACACGGTTAGTAAGATGCTTGCAATGAAGTCAAATCAAGAGGACTGGGCTATATCCTGCGCATCTCTGCTGATCTCACTGCGAGCATTTAGCTTCAGCTTTCAGTAACATTTGTCTTTCTGGTGAACTTTGGACATTACCAAACGTGATAGAGGACCTCAAGGACTTATGTCAGACCTTAGTCACAAACCAAGAGCTATTAGGAGGCATCAAGCTTTGAAATTTCCCCTTCCAGTCTCTGGAAATCAACCTCTCTCTTACCTTAAACTGATCTCCAACCTCCCCCTTAATGACAGGTCCCAGAATTCCCTTGTCCGGTTGATCTGACACCTTGCGCTTCTTGAAGGTTGCATCCTCGTACTCCACAAACATCACTTTCTTATACTTGGAACCAATCCGCTGCGGGCCAGCCTCCAGGTACAGGCTCGTGAGGTTTCTGCTGGCAAATAGCCACATGTGGGATGCTGTCATAGCCAGAGCAAGACCTTCCATTGTCCAAAGACCTACACAGCTGCCCGGGGACTACCAGGGCACAGTGGGGACACCCATCCCTGCGCTCACAATACGCTTCTCGGGGAATAATTTTTCAAGTGATTCAATGCTTCTTTAATGGACAAAGATTCAACCAGGTTGCACAGCAGCAGCCTTGGGCTGACACTGCCCTGTCTTGGAGGGAGGTGGTGACTGTGAGAGCACAGCAGGTTGTCCTGTGTCAGGGGACCCCCCCAGCATACACAAGGCAACAGACCAGCTGCCATTTCTTCATCATCCCAGCTCCTTCCCAGGAGTAAGGCCAGCCCTAAGATGAAGAGCACACCTCCTCTGGCTTACCCTGCGAGGGGCTGCAGGTGGGGATTTCTGCCCTGCATGCCTTGTTCCAGCGGGCTGGCATCCCCATCTGGCAGAACCCAGTGACCCCACTACTGACCTCAGCCCACACAGCCTGTGTCAGCAGAGTGACGTTGGGACTGGTGACAAGTGTCATCACCATGCAGTGCTGACTAAGGGCCTTGTGATATTGCACTTGCATCATCTCTCCCTCTAAGAAGTGGGGCTGCAGCAGGGGCCAATTGATCTGCCGTCTAGAGCAGGTCCTTCCAGACAGGGCAGAGACCCAAACTCTGGGGCTGCAGGCACGTGTCCTGGCTGTGCAGGGCCTCCTGGCTGGAGGGTGGGAAGGGTCACCAGGCGTTGCCACCTGCTCCGAAGGGGCTGACCCCAGAGACCTGGGCAACAGAGAGATAAATGCCCCAGAAACAAATGCCCCTGCGGGCATTTGTTAGAGCAAAGCCAGGTCCTGCTTTCCCATGGTCTCCGCAAGGCCATCATTGCCCTGCGTCCATACTGTTAGGGTTAATAAGGAAGAACAATAGTGTCCAGGTTGGGTGGAAGGAAAATAAATTTCTGGGGACAAGGGGAGCAGCTGTCAGGGTTGCCTTGAGGAGCAGCTTCATGGGCACACATGCCTGCTCTCACCTGTCCAGAGACTCTGGCTTCATGGGAGCATAGTCCCAGTCCATTTCCTCAGCCGCGATGTAGTGAGTCCAGGTAACAGGCTTATCTTTGGCAAAAGAGCGCACTTGGATCACATGATAAGTTTCCTCATCTTCTTCAGGGTAATCCATGTCCTCTGACTCATCTGACAGCTTCCCCATTTTCTGCAGGCGCTCCTCCAGACACTCCTCCACCTTCACAATGGCCTCCATGCCAGCTGGGTTCAGACAAGCCAGGCAGAAAGGGTCACTCAGACGTGCCACCACGCGGGCACTCCCCCAGGCTCTGCTTGGGAGATGTCCTCTCCACTGCTGTCCCACCAATGGGCCATCACATGGGTCAACCTATGCCATCCTGGTCACGGGACAGATTACACCAGGAGCAGGAGGGGCCTTGGAGCTGCAGCACTGCAGAGAACACTGAGCCCAGGCCATCCCTAGAACTTTTTTTCCCCCAAGCTCTTGCAGAATAAGGTTACCTTGCTCGTGGGACAGTATCTGGCAGAACATCCGAAACCAGCCAGCTGTTCCTGGTATGGTGTGGGCTGTGAGGTACGTGGCAGGGGAGATTTCTAGGCTGCTGAGACGGTGGCTTCTCACCAGGAATGTGTGGGCTTCAAAGAAGATGGAGTGGACTTCTGGTCCAGTGCCCAACCCGATCACATGCCAACGGACCTGCTTCTTGAGGCACAGTGTGAGACCTGCCAGGGGAGAAGGAAAGCACCCAGGAGTCAGCACTGCATCCATCCCTTGTCCCCACTCTTGGTGTCATGGACTCAGCCTGACACGTGCCAAGTAGAGTCCCCTGCCCCATGAGGTGGTGGCTTCAAGCTGGAGAACTTGCATGTGAACGTGGACTTGTCTGAGCAAAACAGAGGTGCAGGCCACATCAACACCCTGAGAGAGGACCAGATTTACAGCGGGGGACATTAGCAAGGGATCTGGAAAGCGTGCAGATTGGAGCCCACAGTGGGATGCAGTGGCAAAAGAGGGAGATGTGCTCCTTGACTCTATAATATGGGAAGTGGGAACTGGAAAGGGGAATCATTTGTCTGACCACAACACTGGCAAACCTGATACTAAACCAGCACGTCCTCAGCAGTAGTTGAAATACTCCAAAAAGGGGCAAAGAGAGGTCACCAGGATTATTTGAAGGCTTGAGAAAATTCCTTCCTTGGAGACACTCAAAGAGCTCAGTGTGCTTAGGAAATGGGAGAGGACTTGACTGCATTGTAAAAATATTTTCCTGGGAAGAAATCTGTGTGCTGAGGCGCTCTGTAATCTAGTGGGGAAGTGAATAACAAGAACAAGTTCCTGGAAGCTGAATCCAAACAAAGTCAAATAGAGAGTCAAGCACTTGTTTTGAGCACTGAGTGCGAAGGTGGCTGGAACAGATCCCAAGAGCTCGGGAGTAGACAGGGCGGAGGCTCCATCCATAGGCTCCCCGCTCCCCATCGCCGCCTCTCAGGCCAGGACCTGCAGCCAGATGGGGGGTCACCTGGCAGAGGTGGATATCTTCTCAAGGAGCAACCCACTGTGCAGACACAGCAGCTGACCATGAGGTCTGCTCAGCTCTTAAGCTTCATGGATCCACAAGGACAGGGAATTCAGTGGAGTTTTGCTTGTGCCTTTTATTGGAGAATGACCAGACCCAGGAGGGTGGGTGGTTTCAGCATGCTGTTTGCCAAGGTTCTGAGTGGTAACGACTCTCCTGACAGTGTTTCCCAGTTTGCCTTGGAGATTCTTCACTCTCAGACAGCTCTAGACCTTCTTCCGAAAGAAAATGCCAACTTTTGTCTTCACTGAGACCGCTAGGCCTTTTCCTTTTCTGGAGGAGGCTCAGGGGAGACCTTATGACTCCCTACAACTATCTGAAAAGAGGGTGCAGAGAGGTGGGTGTTGGTCTCTTCTTCCAAGTGACAAGTGGTAAGACAAGAGGAAACAGCCTCAAGTCGTGCCGGGGTGGGGGTGTTAGGTTGGTTATCAGGAAAAATTTCTTCACTGAAAGAGTTATCAAACACTGGAACAGGCTGCCCAGGGGAGTGGTTGAGTCACCATCCCTTAAATACACATATTTAAGATGTGTAGATGTGGCACTTAGAAAAATAGTTTAGGGGTGGGCTTGGCAGTGTTAAGTTTACAGTGAGGCTCGATGATCTTAAGGGTCTTTTGCAACCTAAGTGATTCTATTAGTCTACTCCCCAAATTCTACGAGGTGTATTGTCAGAGCCAGGCTAGTGAAAGCTGAATTTTCCCCTCAGCGCTACCTCCAGCCTTGTTCACAGGGCTAAAAGAGGTGAAACTCTTTGCTACCAGCACTATTCCTAGAGACCTCCGAGGATGTCAGCTGCACCTGGCAACACAGCCAGCCAGGAACAGATCCTACCCCACTGTAAATGGGCAAGGCAGATCCAGGAGTTGAGATGTGGTAATCCCTCTGAGGTGAACACAACCTAACGGATCCAACACCTGGAAACTCCTCCTGATGTCCTTGCTCACAACCTTTGACAACCCAGCTTGAGTTTACAGACCTGGCTACACCCCTGTGGCTAGCATCTCCCATGTCCCCCTTTCCCGTCCCCGGCACGGCAGTACTCACCGGGCAGTGAGCCATTGATGTAGCCGTTGATGGTGTGCAGCTCCGTCCTGTTGTGAGGGAAGGGCTGAGGAGCTGCCGGGGTGCCGGGCTCAGAGTACCAGCTTTTCCCTGTGGAGAGAAGAGGATGCTGTTGGCTTTCACTGGGGAGCATTTCAAAGGAAAAAGGAAACCTTCCCACTGGGGTGAAACAGTATGAAATCCAAAATCGAGGGAGGTCAGATGCGTGGTGCCTGTTGGAAATCCACAGCAGACCTGGCCATGGGTCTGCATGAATGTGATGGTGACCACTGCACGTGGCAGGGCATCACTCCCTCGCAGCTTTTGCCTGTGTGATGGGAACAAGGCCAGGGCATGGGATGGGAGAGCTGTGGGGGTGGACGGAAGAAGGAGTTGCAGTACTGCACCAGGGTCACACTGGTTGGGGGGGTCTGTACAGGACTCAAACCCTTGGGAGGCAGTGTGGGAGCTGAACAACTGTGCTCACACCATGGCCAAAGCATGCACCCTGGACCAGGCTGAATTCAGGGCCTGACAGCAGTCAGCAGGGTAGTTACCTTCATCAAACACCCCAAAGAGCATCACGAACTCTTGCTGTGTGTCCTCGATCACATCACTCACCAAGGTACCTGCAAGATGCCACAGGATGGATCTCTTTAAAGGTCAGCAAGCACCATGCCTGTCTCCCCCCAGAATTCCCTTTGTGCCCTCCCTCTAAGAACTGGTAAATCAAGGCCAGGCTGTGGATTGCTCACAGCCCTGTTTCCAGCCTTGCAGTCCCCAAAAGTTCGTGGTTGAGAGGCAGCTGCCCCCAGAAGGCATCAAAAGGTCAGTTTGTGCTGCTTTCCACTCGCAGGCTTTCAGGATCCACTTAGTCACCTGGAAGAGCCCATTTTACCTATCCCACTCATCAGCACCATTGTCTGTGCTCGTCTAGACTTAGCTCTGTCAGCAGAGACACTGCTCCTGGTGAGTCACTGGAGCCTGCAGACAATGCCCTGGGAGGAGGTGACTCCTCACCATTCCTCTCCAGTGACTACAGAGGGGTCTGGACAACTGCCTCCAGGAGATGGCTCAACCAGGGGTGGCCAATCCCACCCCACGTACACTTCTTGGTGCCTTGCACCCAGCAAGCGTTAACAGTCAGGATTTCACCACCTCCGCGTTTACCCAAGGAAGGAGAGCAGGCACTGGTAGTGTGGACCAGGCAGCGACCCGGATGTCCTGGTCTCTCCTGCCTGATCCTTAACTCTTGCTGATACAAACTTCCCTCTAGTCCTTCTGCCAAACCCGTTCGACAAAGCACCCTGCCTGACACTGAACGATCACAGCTTGGTGACGCTCTGAAGGAAAAACAAACATTTATGCCTCCATAGCAATTCACCTTATGGAGGGGTAAGGTTCAGAGAGAAGGTAGAAGATTTCATCTGTGGTCTGAAATCTTGCAAAGGAAAGAAGCAACCAATTTCTCTCCAGCAGGGAAATCCAAAGTGTGTTTGGCTCCTGCACTGGGAAGGGACTCATTGAGGAAAGGGCCAAACCCCAAAAGTGCTGTTGCTGACCACAGCTTACTGACCCCACTGCCACGTTCAGTCTCTGGAAGGCGTCTTTGATTTTTCTGCTTTTCAATTCATGGTTGCATGCGACCTGTCCCCATCCTGTGCTGTCCTTACCAGGTCGGCACACGAGCAGGGCTCCGATCAAACCCGAGTTGATGTCCTTTACGCTGTCGGTGTTGGAGGAGTAGGAGTGGGTCAGGCATGGTGAGTCGCCATCCGTCGGGCCCTGGTTTTGCTGGATTTCCCAGATGTACGTGTGTGTCTTCCCTGGATCCACCCTGTCACCCTCTTTCTCTGGCTGGCTGGTCTCATCCTCATACCCTGCACCTAAAGCCAGAATAGTGACCGTCTGTCATAGAATCACAGAGTCACAGAATGGTTTGGGTTGGAAGGGACCTTAAAGACCATCCAGTTCCAAACCCCCTGCCATGGGCAGGGACACCTTCCACTAGACCAGGTTGCTCAAAGCCTCATCCAGCCTGGCCTTGAAGACAGTCCTCACAGAGGGACAGGAATAACAGGATCGGGAGGGATGTGCTCCCTCCTGGCAGGCAGCAGGGCAGGATGTGCTGCACAAGGGTTGGCAGCACCTGGCTATTGTCCAACTCACCCTCCGACACCTTCCAGTAGGACACCCCGACGGCGTGGAGGTTGTACGGGCGGGAGGCCAGGTTCTTAAACGTGATGACCACCGTGTCATAGACTTCTGCTCGGATGGTGGGGCCCAGGAGACCTGAAGACAACACAGTCAGACAGCTGGGTCAGGCAGCTCACACCCAGCAATGGATCCCAAAGGGTCTGGACTTTCCACCTGCACAATTAGCAGTTGTCCCTCATGCAGCACGGCAGCATCCACTGCTCTGGCACCAGCAAGGCTCCCTGCATCCCCAGCAGCTCTGCCGTACTGGGATGCTACCCAGGTGCTTTCCCATTCCTGGCCAAGGAGCTGCCAGCACCCAACCCAGGGTGAGTTTGGCTGCTGTCAAGGAGAGCTAGGGCTCACCGCACAGCGGGTGCTTCTTACCCATCCATGCTGGCTTGGGCTTGGGCTGCGTGAACGAGGCATCGGGGTACTCCACAAACACGGCTTTCCTGTACTGGGGAAGGACACCAGGCATGGGAGGCCGCGGGCCCGGGTGCCCTGATGTGCTGCAGGAGGAAGGAAAATCCAAGGCTGATCATGCGGCCCCATCCACAAATGGGCAGCAGGCGTCCTCTTCCTCCCCTCCCTGCCAGCTTGCCCGTGCCGTGCCAGCCCCAGGGATTGCTCACCCTGTTGTGTCCTTTGAGTTTCCTGACAACCCCCAGGTGTGTTTAGAAGCATTTTGCTCAGCTCACGGATGACAACGTGGCAGTGATTAATGTCACGGTGTTAGTCATGATGGAAGAAACACAAGGGCAGGAGGCACAGTGCCATGCCCAGCTGCAGCCAGGAGCAGGCACAGCTGCCAGCCTCCTGCCTCGCACCTTGCCTGGCTTCGTGCTCTCCCACCAGCAGAACCCCGGGCACCGGGGGTGCTGTGATAGAAGTGCCATGGTGGCCTCTGCCCTGCACCCCACCCCATCTCCATCCTCTTCCAGTGTGGCAGATCACATCACATCACATCACATCACATCACATCACATCACATCACATCACATCTAACCTCAAGGCTCCTCCCCAGGTACCCCCCATGTCGGGCTGCGTGGCAGGCAGCAGCAGCTTGCTGTGGTCCTAGCAATGTCCCCATATTTGTTTATTTTCTGACCAAACTGGGATTTACAGCCAGCCCCTAAAAACTGCTCCTTGCAGTAGGAAAATAAAGGAGCCTTGAACATATTTCACACCCCACTTATCTCCACTGGCCACTTTCTATCTGTAAGCAGCTTAACAAATTCATTTTCCAGAAGGAATCCAGCACGTTTATCAGGATAACAAAGCCATGAATTTCTCCAGGGATTTTAGAGGCTGGCTTATCAGCCCCAGGACTGAGTCCATTTCCAGTAACCAGAGACCACTTCCAGCCTTGTTTTGTTTGGAGCAAAAGCCAGGTGGTATTTTACTCCCTCTGAAGAAGAGGGAGGATTGCTCTCCCTCTCTGACTAAGCTTTCATTCAAGCAGCGGTTCCCTTTGCAACTCTTCCTCAGGAGGAAGAGGAAGGGGCCAGAGTGACTCAAATTTAGGAAAGGGTGATGCACACTCACCCCCACGCTGCCGGCTGGAAGCCACCTGCAGCTGGAGGATGCTGTGGGGAGAGCGGGATTCACCCTCCCTGGAGGCAGAGCAGGAGCACGCACGAAAAGCCCACCTGTGCCCAGCTCCTGCCTTTCCCATCACATCTATAACCCCATGCTGGGGCTGCCAGGAAGCCCCCAGCACACACGGCCCCAGTAAGCGAAGCCTCTGCATTCAGCTGCCTTTGCTCAGGAGCCATCATCATCCCTGGATCCATGGCAGTAGGGTCTGGACCAAGGTTTCTCTCCAGGTGATCCCACGCTGGGAGATGGCAGTGCCATGGGGCCACTGGCACTGGGCTGTCCACTGTTGGGAAGCTGTGCCTTCACCTCTAAATTACAGAAAGCCCAGCTTTGAAAATACATCTCTGATTTATGAGGGTCTGGTCCTGCTAATGCTGTGGTAAACCAGGCAGAAATCCTCTGGAACCAGGGGGATTTTGCTGGCATATGGGGACAAGGCTGGGAGGAGACTTGGTGACACCAGGGCTCAGTGCCAGGTCCCTGCTGGCACGGCAGAGCCTGACAGCCTTTGCAGGGGACGAGGAGGCAGAGTTCAGCGCAGGAACGCCTGATCCAAGTGCTTCTGGCCAGTCCTCTGCACTTGGGGTCCCCGTGGACTTGCTACCCTGGGGGGGCTGAAGCCGACGCAGGGAGGTAAGTTCCTGGCGCCTTCAATCAGCATTGTTAGCTGCACTATCTGCTCATCTCTCAGAGCTGGGAGAAGGCCAAGGTAAACACCCTGCGCTGCCGACGCACTCCCAACGCGGGCTGCTGCTCTGTGGCTGCCAGCTCCGACGTGGAGCTGAGATCCCTGGAGCCGTCGCAGGATGTGCTGGTCCCAGCTCCGAGACTGCCGGTATGGTTGGGTTTGGGAGGAAGAGAAAGTGAAATCATGGGGGAAGCGTAAGCATCTCTGGCCTGGTGTGCTGTAGCCCATTCATTTGACAGAGCTTTCCACAAACGTGCCAGAGAAACCACTGGATACAAACAGGGGTTTTGGAGGTCCTGCCTGGAGGTTCACCCCTGGGGACTGCCATGAGATGCTGGTACCACGCGGGTGGAGCAGAAGACACCCCATGCACAGCTCAGCGGCACCCCAGCTCTGGCGGCAGCTCCGCTCTTGCCACGCTCTCCTGGCTCGCTCCTGCCCACCCCTTGTCCTCGGCTTGGCTGTTTCCCTGAGCCCTCCCCACATGGGGGGAAACCAGCTGAGGCTGTAGGGCCAGGGAAAAGGCACCGTCATCCAGATGGGAAGAGTCGTGCTGCCTAGGCGTGCCCTGCCACGGGCTCAGAGAAAGCCAGTTATCTTTCCCTGTTTTAGAGAAGGACAAGTGACCCACCGATGCCTCACTCATCCCTGGGGCAGAGCCAGGTCCCTCAGTCACTCCTGGGTCAGAAACGCGAGCACGTCATTGAAACCTGTGCTGAGATGGAAAGCAACAGGGTTGAATGGACAGCGTGAGTGACCTCGCCCCATCCCCGAGCCTAATGGATCCGAGTGCAATGTTAGTAAAGCAGGGCTGGGGGGGGACACACACTGGTAAAACAGGGGTTCTAGATGTAATTTTCCTACCAACATAACCAAAGGGAGATAAAACCAACATAACTGATGTGGTGACTACAGCTGCTAGTCAGGCTGACCTGGTCATCCCCCAGCCTGGTTTGCAGTGCCTGAACCCAGCTCCACACTCCAACCAGTGTGGGGTGGAGCCGTGGGCTGACATTGCCCCAGCACGGAGCTGGGGGAAAGGGATGCGGCAGTGGGGCAGAGGGAAGGCGTACGTCTTGATTCTCAGGGGAAGTAGCCACGCAGCTCCTCTCCCCGTGCCGAGGACACACAGCCATGCGTGTCCGAGCCAGCTGTGTCTCCAGACAACTCCATCCTGGTGCCTCAGCAATGTAACTGCCACTTTTCCTTCCTACTCCCAAGTATTCAGGCAAAAACACCGTGCCTTCCTCCCTCCTGTCACAGTGTCGCCGGTTTTTGCTCAAACACTAAAAATTATTTTCCTTCCCTAAATGCAAAAGTTCAGCCCCAGCACTGTAACATGCACTAAGATATAAATAACTAAAGCTGGGTTTTACCAGGGGTGGGCACAGTGAGGAGCCTTTGCTGCTCTGAATAACATCGGGGGGGGGCACAGCCAACCTGCCCTGCAGCCCCCAGGCAGGGAGGCACAGGACCCTATCTCCCCTTGCATCTCCCCAAAGCTCCCGAGATGCAGAGCAGAAGAGAAAGCACAGGCTGGAGAACTAGCTCTTGGCTCCGGCCACAGACCTTAAAGGCTCACAGGCAAGCAGCGTTAAGACAAGGCGGCGCAGAGCAGCCTGCATCTCCCTCTGCGGACTTATTCCAACTGTGCATTATCAGGGGTTGCACGTAGTGACTCCCCATCCCTTGGGAACACCCTTCCCAGCTGTACCCGCAGCTCCAGGGTGGCGGAACACCCACAGCAGCGTGCTGGCATTGCCATAGAAAGAGCTTTACCTTGCGGGCACTTGCAGCACGGGGAGCAGGTCGCTGTGCATGTAGTCCCAGGAGGTCTCCACGGCGCCAATGTAGTATCTTCTGACTTTGCTCATGCCCTCCTCAACCAGGCAGAGGAGCAGGAGGCCATGCAGGGTTCCCACCAGCATCATGCCTGCCGGCTGGGAACCGTTCTAGATTCAGGAGGAAAAGTGAAAAGGAAGGAATGAGGCAGGAAAGAGGAGAGAAAAGCCGTTATCTTCTCATGCAGCTGTTGTAATCCACAGGAGACGGTGATTTAAAGGCAGCACCCACAGGCTCAGTCAGAGTGCTGGGGAGTTTCTCCAAGACATCAGGACAGGAATTGCTCGAGCGGGTTAGTGCGAAGAGGAGCACGCAAGGGATAGACTCTCCCTCTCTTCCTCTGGAGTGGCAGTGGCAGAAGAGGAAAAAACAAAAGGAAAGGGAGGGCAAGCACAGCGGTAAGCTCTGCTACGGGACCCAGCTGGCTCCGTGTCCTGCTGGTGTCCGGGAGCGAGGTGAGGAAAGGGAGGGTTGCAGAGGAAGGGAATTTAGGTGCGGTCTCTGCCTGGTCCCACCTTCCCTCTCACCGCAGAGGAGAAGGAGGAGAGTGGCTTGCAGGCCAGCACCCTGCAGCTGCCCGGGCTGTAGGAGCCTTTATTTTCCCTGTGGGTCAGTCTGGGCTTGTACCTGGGGCTGGAGCCCCCCGGGAGCCGGCAGTTCTCTTTTGTACCTGCCAGAGCTTGAGGAAATGGTGATTTAGTGGAAAAATTGTCTTCAGGATGCAGATGACCTATTGTTATGAAGCAGGAGAGGCTGCCCTGCGCCCCCCAGCACTGGGAGCCTGCAGTATATCCCCGGAATAGCTAGGGATGAACTTATGGATGTACGTATGTGGGGTGTATCCCTGTCGCACGAGTGCCTGCACCCCAAGCACCGATGATTTAGCCACACAGCCTGGCTTCAAGCCACATGGGAGGAAGAGGGTTGGGGTGATGCCTGGGAGTCCCCTTCCCATCAGCTGCTCCTCGCTGTTCTCCTCTCAGGGTCCTGCAGGACACCCCAGAGAAGATGCACTGAAATTGGGGTTTTGGGTTTTTTTTCCCAAATTTCTTCCATTTTAAATGAAAAATTTTTCAATACCTCTTTTTGAAAGCCCAGGAAATCCCCCACGCCCCCCCAAATGCACACGCACGTGCTCATGTACATGTGCTTGCACACGGTTTTCCCTTGGCTCGTACAAGCAGGAAGACGAGGAGGAACGCCCTGCGTGGTCCTGGTGTCCTCCACATGAGCAAGGTGGGGAAACGTCCCGTAAATCATGCTGAGGGGCAGCAGGAGTGCAGTGGGGACAGTGACCTCTTTAGTGACAGTCCCAGTGTGTGCAGAAGCATCCATGTGACGGGCCTAGGTGTCTGGGCAACAGAGGGAGGTGGTGGGGATGGGGGTTTTGGGGTCCCAGACATGAATCCTCAGCCCAGGGCAGGTGGGACTTGTAGGGGATGGGACATGAGATAGGAGCTGAGCCCCCTGAGTAGGAGCAATCCCAGTGGATGCAAGAACACGTTTCCCCATGTCCCATGTTCCCCGTGTCCCCATGTAGCCCAGCACAGCCTGGGAACAACCTCAAGCATCCCAGCCCCATGGGCTCACCGTGCAGGAGCACCCCATGTCTGTGGGGTCAGTAACAGCTCTCTGTCCCCCTCCCTCAGAGAGGGGCCAGTTCTCACCACCTCAGTGGGGACACCCCCTCTCTTCCCACTCCTCTCCTTATGACAGCCCGGGGTCTGAGGGGGGAAAAACCATCCTGGGCAGCTGTGTCTGGCTGGGGCTCCCACAGCAGCAGCGAGGAGCACCCGGGGGGACTCCCCCTTGGGCTGTGTAAAACCCCAACCCACCGAGGGGCTGCCCACTCCTTCCTGTGCTCGCCCAGGGACTGGCTGATGCAGCAGGAGCCGGGGCAGAAAGCGGTGGGTGTGTGTGTCCCCATATCCGAGGGGCAAAAAGCCAGCAAGACGCACGTTTCCTCCAGCTCGTGCGCCAGCGGCTGGCTCAGCGCCCGGCCTGGGGCTCCTTTTCTCTGCGAGGAAGGCAAGTGACAACCCACCTCATGTTTTCCAGCAACACTTTTGGGGCAAAACAAGCGGTGTGTCACACCCGGGGATGCCCTGGGTGCTTTGCACCACCCTGCCCTGGTGCAGTGAGGTAGAAGGATATTGCTCAGTGCTGGAGGGGAAAGGGTTT
The DNA here is from genome assembly GCF_000690775.1 of Eurypyga helias. Classification (NCBI taxonomy): domain Eukaryota; kingdom Metazoa; phylum Chordata; class Aves; order Eurypygiformes; family Eurypygidae; genus Eurypyga; species Eurypyga helias. Next base: position 32,544 of record NW_010224115.1, read on the forward strand.
TCCGGAGGTCTGGGAGAGATATGGAAGATCCGGGCTGCGTTTCTGGCACTGGTGTTCCCTGAACTATGGACGTGACTTTATTCAAGTCATCCTGTCTGGGAATCTCCTGGTGCTGTGAGACTGTACTCACCTGGAAAGGCTGAAGAAGGTGTTTCTTCCAGAAACAAGCAGATGGGGAAAACATCGCCAAGCAGATGACGTGACCGTGAAGAAGGCAGTCAGGAGGTGGCAGTGCAGGATGAGCACACAGGAGTGTTGGGGATGGCTCCCAAGAAGCGTGCTCCAGCCCTAGGTGCTGGAGATCTGCATGGGGTAGCATGGGGCTTCTTGCATGGCAGGGATGCTCCGAGCACCGTGGGATGACAGCATCCAGGGATCATGGAGGGGAGTCAGGCAAAACTTTCCCTGGGGGCTGCAGCAGCAAGAACCCGGACACCGTCAAAAATTAAGGGTTGTGTTGCTGGCAGGTGCTGAATTGCTGGGTTTAACCATTTTCAGCTACCGGGAGGCAGCTCCAGGTTCCTGATGCAGAGACAGAAGGGTAAACTGGGGAGATTAGGTCTAACCCGAGGGAGCAGCAAGAAAATGGTATTATCAAGATACTGAAGGCTGGGGGAAGGGGAATCCAGGTGTGAAACTGGAGGACACTCAGAAATAACTTGGGGAGGGGGCCCAGATCCTGGCGCTCGCTGCACGCAGGGGGTGGCTTTGTACAGGCATGTGAAAGCCAGTGCAGAACGAAGCATGCAGAGGTGAGCCGGGCATCCCCGCAGCACAGCTTGATAAATCCACGTGCTCCAGCAAGAGCACACGTGGCCCCAGCAAGTGGGGCAGCATTAGCAGCCCTGGTGCTTCCAAGGGCCCTACAAACCTGTGCAGGTGCCGTTGCAGAGCGTCAGCATTGCCCATGCACGGCTGGGACAGGATGGGCCAGGCAGTAGCAGACGGCTGCTGTGCCTGGGGGAGCTGCGGAAAGGCACTGGCATCCCAGTCCTGCCTGGAGCCAGGCGCAGTGCAAGCACATCCACCCATCCCCAAACCTCCTTGGGAGACAGCGCACTGTCCTCCCGTGCAAATGTGGTGGGGAAGCCAGGACAGGCTCCTGCCACTGAGAGTCGTGGAGAAACCTGCTTAGCCAGAGCCAAGGATGCACATGCATGCAGAAAGTGCTGGTTGATTCCCATAATTGTGCAATTCTCAGCTCAATACAAGGCTGAGGCAGATAAAAATTACTCAGAACAAAGTGAGCCATGTCTGATCTCTCCTGGGACTTTTTTGTGTGTGTATGTGAGAGAACAAGCAAGTGACTCATGGCAGCTTCTCGGGAATGCAGGGTATCTCAAAAGCAGCAGCCACCCACGGGGCACTCATCCTTCCCAGCACTCACATGTGTAGAGGGCACCGAGACGCTGGCTGTGCTGCATGGCACCGGCGATCCGGTGGAAGGACCAGGTGTGGCCCCTTGTACCAGCACTTCCAAGCTGGAGCATCTCCCGCTGCCGCCTGCATCCCACCCGGACCCTGCTTGCCTGGGGGAGGGCTTGGTTTTGGGGCACAGCTGCTCCAAAAAGCAGTGGCAGGCTGAGGGTTGGCAGGACACATGCCTGCTCTTCCATAGACATGCCCTTGGCAAGTCCATGCCAAGTGGGTTTGCCATGCTTCCTCCCCGTGCCACCGAGCACACGCTGCCAGCTGACTCCTGCCCAGTCTGCGAGCCGTGTCCTCCTGGACGCGTGCCATGCTGACTCATTTCACCAAACACTGCAGGAAATCCCTGTGACCTTTTCAGTGCCTCCCTGCACAGCTGGAGTGAAGGATGCTGTGGGTGTTTCCAGCCTCCTTTATGGAGCCAGTGCTGGGATTTAGTCACAGGGGATGTGTTTATCCCACGTAACCAGCCCCACCGTGCTATGCAAGGGCTTGAGGGAAGCTGCTGTTTTCAGAACCCACTGTCTCAGTTAAAAAGAAAAAATATTAAAACAAACCACCAGCCCAGGCATTTTGTCTCCATCCAGGCTGCTGCAAAACCAGCCCAGGTGGAGAGACAAACCCTGGCCCAAGTGCAGATAAATCACAGCAGGAGCAAAGCCCACACCTGTCCTTGGGGGAAAAAAACTCCCTACTTGGGAACCAAAGCTCCAGGCTGGAGGAGAAAAACCTGGCAGACCTTGCTCGGCTGCTGCACCCCAGCAATGACGGAGCAAAGAGGGGCTGCAGCCCCGTACAGCTCACCCATCAGCCGACCAGCAGCCAGCGGGACCCCGAGGGAGCTGCAGCACAGTGCAGCCGATGGCACCAACCCCCCTAAGTATCCAGCAAATCCAGCCCTGAGGTTCCCCAGACATGGAGCAGAGCTGCCAACCGCTTTCTCTCGTCCCCTGTGTCTCCCTACAGTAAGTGGGTCAGTGGACCACTTCTCCTTTCTCTGGTTTCTCACGTTGGAAGCGTCTCTGAATGACTCAAGCAGTGGGAGCACAACAGCCACGGTCCCAGCGCAGGGAACCTGGGGGGCTGCACCTGCAAGAGCTGGGGAGCACCAGCATTTGGGGGGTAGGGGAGCGCTCACCAGCCAGAGGATGCTCCCCCATGGCCTCTGGCTTCACATGGCTGTTGCCAAAGGACAATGCTCCTCAAGTGTCAGAGCAGCGTGGGGAAAACCAGAACAGGCTCAAGGCACACACATCCTTCATTAGTCACATAATGGCCCTGATTGATTAAATGAAACTCAGAGCAACTGCTTTCCCCTGGGCTTGCTTTGAGGGTCACTGCAGGGTCAGCCTGGAGAGGGGATCACATTCCCAAGGGGTGTCTGGGTTTTTGGTGTCTGTTGTGCACTGTCCTTAGCTCATCTCCTGAGACACCCTGGCTGCTGCAAGAACTCCTGGAAAAAGCCTCAAGCCCTTGGGGCTGCTCACGTGCAGCAAAGCTTCCCCTGCACCCCCCAAGAAGTGGCTCTCCTCTGCAGATGCTGTGCTTGGGGCTGCAGGGAGGGGGCACGGTGATGCCCTGCCTTACCCACTCCCCCGGTGCTCAGTGCTGCTTGACCCTGGCAAGCCAGAAAAGGGGCTAAATTTAACCACGGGAATTTAATGTCTCTCCACAGGAATGGCTGTTTAGGCAAAGCACTGTCCCAGAAAACTCTCTTGCTTCTTGGTTGCCAAGAAAGGAGAGCTTGATGCAGGGAGCTGTAGCAAGCTCCCACGCAGCCTGAAGCCCTTCGCCCAGCTGCCCCCCAGATCGGGGCTGTGCCTGTTGCTGGGGCAGAGCCCTGAGCCTGAGGATGACACTGCAGCTAGCACCCACGGGTGTCCCTGCGCTGCGCTCGGCTTGTCCCCACGTGCCCAGCCCAGGCCTCGGGACTGGCAGGGGTGTCTGCGGGCCACATGGTGACAGGAGCACTATCGTTTGCTGTGCTCCAGGCTGGCTGCATCCATTCACTGCCCAAAATCAGTGCTTCTTGGCAGGAGGGACGGTTTGAAGGGTGGCTGGGGGCTCGCTGCTACTCCCAGCACAGTGCCATGCCTGGCAGCAGGCTGCTCTGCCTGCCCTCCTGTTCCCTAAACCCGGCTGGCAGAAGTCACAGCTGCTGGAGGGAGCAGAAAGCCCCTTCCTTTGCGGCGTGGAAGTGGGAGAGTCTGGGGGAGAGCCGTCCTGCGCTGAAAAGTCCCTTGCACTGGGGAGCAGTGAAGGAGAGGGGCTGTCACCCCCTCCCATAGACACCCTGTGGCACGAAGGGCTGGAGCACGAGTTTGTTTCATTTCCAGAAAATGAGAAAAGAAAGAGAGACAACGGCAGAGAGAGAAACCCCGCTGAAAATCCCCACGCTCTTGCTTTGACAGGGCTGAGGTGCAAATTTCCTTTCTGCAAGCTGCGTCGCGCCCCGGGCCAGCCTCCGAGCTGGGGCTGTCCCTGCGTGGCTGCGTGACACCAGCGCGGATGTCCCGGCCAGGGAAGGGGAATTCAGACATTGCTCCTCGCTGTACTAAAAGCAGTGACACAGTGGCAGCCTTGGCAGTGTGCCTGTGGCCGGGGCCACGAGGCCAGCAGCGTTGGAGCCACATCCTGCTGAGCCACCAGACGAACACCTTGGGAACTCCAGGACACTGCAGCCCACCAGGTCCCCGCGCACCGGCGACACGTTTCCTATCAACGGGGGACCCTGGCATCTGGTGGAGATGGCCAGGTATGGTGCTTCCCTGAAGTGCCCAGAGGGGCATTGTGGGTCCGCTTACAGGGCATTCTTGGGGGCTCTGCAAGTGGGGACTTGCTGGGGGGATATGGTTTTGCTGACTGCGCTATTGCCCAGTGCCGCTCGCCCTGACTGTGCGCGGCTACTGGAAGCCCATGTGGGCTGGTGAGCCGCGGCTCAGCCCGGCCACGCAGGCTAGGGGGTGGTGGTGGTGTTGGGAGGGAGGGGGAGCCTGGGAGAAGGGGAACGGCTTTTTGTGCCTGTGTCTCCTGAGCTGAACAGGGCTGTGTGCCAGGAAGGCACCTTGCAGGGACCCCCAAAGGCTGCAGGGTGCTGAAGTGCTAGTGCTGGGCTCTGCCGCTGCACCCACCAGCCCTGGTGCCACCCTCTGTATCAAGCTGTGCCTCACCCCACTGCACGGGAGCCCCCAGCCCTGCAGCCTCCCTGTCAGCCCAGCTCCTTCTCCGCTGCTGGAGGAAGCCGAGTGCCTGCCTCAGGGGAGGGTGCACATGCACCAGGAAAGATGGGGCCATGCTGCAGGTGCTCAGGCCAGTGGATGCCCCTTGGGACCATGTGTGTGGGGCACCCCCCAGCTGGCACCAGGGAGGAGGCACAAGAGGAACCCTGCCTGGCCCCTGGGCACGGGTCAGCCCAGGGCAGGGGGACAAAACCAGGGATACGTGCTGCATGAGGGTGACAGCCCACCACATACCATGCAGAAGACCCCAGTGTTGCCTGACACTGGTGTTTGGGTGGGATTTCCAGGATGAAACACTGCCACCAGGCACCCACTTGCCCCCAGCCATCCCTCCTCATCACCATCCCCTCCCCAGTCACCCATGTCTTCTTTTCCCAGGGAAGCTGCTCTGCCTCACTGCCAGCCCTGCCGAGAGCGGAGGCGGAGACCCGGCAGAGACATGGTGCTCTTGGCTGCTCAGTAGTCGGTGTAGGATCTGTCCGACAGTCTTGGTAACAGCTACATCTGATTACTGGGTCACCAAAGGGTGACCACGCTGCACCCACAGGAACTGCCCTCAGAGCTGCTGGGGATGGGACAACCGGGGAGCATGGTGGGGGCAGAGGGGACTCCTGATCCCGAGCAATGCCATGGGGCTTCGGCTGCAGGAGAGCAAACGCAGGAGCTTTCCAGTTGCCAGCGAGTAAATAAACCCTTACGGAGTACAGTCTCCTTCTCCAGGTGGTTATGTGAGTAAAAGCCCTCTGGAGCATCCTGTGTACGTCATCCCTGAGGCTCAAGGGCTGGGCAATGGGCTGGACACCAGGCTTCTCCCCTCCTGCACCCCCACAGCGCCCATCCCTCCAGCTGTGCCTTGCCTGGCCCCCGGCACGTCAAACAGCCGAGTCCCAAGGCCCCAACCCGCTGTGGGCCGCAGCCACCAGCCCCCACACGTGTGCAAGATGCCTCAGTCCCCAGGGAATTGCTGTCCCGCCACTTTGGCTTGGGTGTGCACGCACTGCTCCCACCGGTTCCCCCTAATCAGGGCAGCGCAGGAAACGTGCGATGCTGCTGCCTCTCCCGACACGTCCTCGCCTGCCTGCGAGGGGGAAGAAGGCGCTGGGCTGTTTGTGAGCAGGATGTCCCGGCCACCGCGGCGGAGCGCTGCCGTCGGTTCCCAGAACGTTGTTCCCCCACCCGGCGGCCCACGCCGCCTGTGCTCCTGCTCCCACTCATGTGCTGGTTTCCGTTAACCCCACGGCAGGGTCAAGCCCGCTCCTCCTCTGCTTACACTCTGCCCAGGAGGATCTCTGTGTTTGTTTTGCCTGTTGCATCGGTTTTCCAGCTTTGCTACTCCCTGGGTGGGAAGTAGGTGGGTTTTCTGCAGGAGTTCGTGTTAGTAACGGCTCAGAAATTGGAGGGATTGCTGTTTCAGGGGAGATGACAAAAACGTGCTCCTGCCAGGCCCAAACGGCATCAGGACAGAGCTGGGTGTGCTGGATGCCATGCGGCTGACCCTCCACGCTGCTTCCAACGCGCCCCAGACCCCAAATCCACCACACACCTGCCCCGTTCCCAAGAAAACAACCCCGCAGGAGTCCTGGCCGATGTGCCGGGGCGCGGAGCAGCCTGGGAAGGGTGCGCTTGTTTCTAGCGATGGGGGAAGGCGCCCATTTCTCCGGAGTGATGGCCCACAGCTGAGCAAAAGCCCCCCGAACCAGAGGGAGCCAACCACCATGGGCTTTCGGAAGCTTTTAAGGCCCCCTCGGAGCCCCCTTCGTTCCTCCCCTGGATGCCACAGGCCTCCTGGTGATGCCATGATCCTCCTGGGAGACCCCCCG
>NW_010224116.1:0-14514 GCF_000690775.1 Eurypyga helias
CCAGCCTCTGCAGCCCTTCCCTGCCCAAAAGCAGTTTGCACACAAAAGAAAGCTTTTCAGGATAAAAGATAATTAAAGAAAGTCTGTCTTTGCCTTTCTATCCCAATTCCAAGCAACTCTAAGTGCCAATAATAATAACAAATCTGTATTTTTTCCCATGAAAAGCTTTTTGCCTTGCCCTGGTACCAGTCCCAGTCCAACCGGTTTTGGCCCCAACCCTTTGCCGTGGTTCCCCTCGTCTGCACGCCCTACACGTGAGACCTCCGTGCTCTCACAGAGCCCAGCACACGGGACCGGCTTTGCAGCCCTGTGTGGGTGTAGGGGGGTGACTGCCACCTCTCCCCGTGGAGATGCCCGGGAGGACCGCCGTCGCGTTTTACACACGGCTCAGTCCCTATCTGCTGGGTTTTGCGCTATATATTTTCATTACTGGAAAGAGCTGAGGGCTAAGGATACTTAAACTGTAATAAATACAAAAATTGCTGCTGAAGACTCCCAAACACCGTGATGGAGGCCTGGGGAAGACACGATTACCTTGCAATGTAATTGAAGCCCTCGGAGAGGTCACTTTATTTTCATAGCCCTTAATTTTTTATGAAGAATGTTTCCTAATATGCGCCTGACAAAGATGCTCATAAGGTGTTGCTGAGAACATGAGAAAAGGGAGGCAATGCGATTATGGTGCCGCGGAGAGCAACACACCATCCTTCACGGCACCGCCGCTCATGCCCCCTGTGCCAAACGTGGCGAGCCAGAGACCCCCGCCCCGTGCAGAAGGAAGCCGGCAGCGTGACCGCCCCTTCTACACCCAACTTTGGGGACCCTAAACCTTCCCTCGAGGCCTGCCGGGGCTGTCAGGAACAGGGGTGCCCCACGGGGGACACCAGTGGGTGCTCCCCCCATGAGGGGAGCTGTGGGGCGGTTGCCAGGTGGCGGTGGGGAGGCAGCCTGCCAGAGCCAGCTCCCGGCAGCGGCATATGCTCACCCAAACGGTCCCTTGAAATCCTCCAAACAACTAATTAGTACAACCTGGAAGGTGTTTGTTGCTAATTTGTGAACAGGGAGAGAGAGGGGAAGAGGAGAAGCGAGCGAGAGCCCAGCCGGGGATGAGCGCGTGCCCGGGGCTCGGGGACAAACGCAGTGTTTTCCCATGGGGCGAGTGATGGGACCTTTCTTTTTGGGGAGGGGGAGATGTGCTGGCAGAGGTTGGCACCGCTGGCCGGTGGGCAGGTAGCCCTTCCGCTGCCCATGCCCTGTGCAGGGCGGGGGGATGCTCAGGGGGGTCCATTGCACAAAGTGCCTGGCAGCACGGGGTTGTGGGGGGCAACCCCCTCCCTGGCAATGGCACAAGCTCTTGCGGTGGTGCTTTAGCTGCTGCATTAACTCTTTGCAACTACGAGTTATTTAGCTTTGAAACGGGGCTGGGCATCCGGATGGAAGGGACTGACAGCTCAATTTTTCAGAAATTTATTGTCCCTGATTAATTATATGACCCGCTTTGGTTGCAGCCTTTTATCTTTGCCTGCTCCTCGTTTTGCTGTAAATCTCTGTCCGGCAGTTTTGACTCATGGGGTACCATATAATTTGGTTCTGTATATTCATTAGCGCTTTCCGATATCGCAGTAAAACCTTTTTGCATAAAAGTGGCTATTCATTTTCCTGCAGTAACTATGAAAGACAACCAATGTTACTCATAAAAATAGCAGCTTATTTCAGAAGCAAGTGTCTCCTCGGGAAGCAAAAGCAGCATTGCCAGGCCAGCTGCCTGGCACGCTTCGGAAGTGCCCTCTTACGAGGGAAAAGCACCCCAGAGTGGGTACGGCTCTGTGCTTGTGCAGAGCAGGTGGCTGGCATGGGCTGTGAGAGCACCCTGGGGACCCGCAGTCCCCGTCCCTGGGGACCCTGATGGCATGAGGCCGCAGGAGCAGTGGCGTGTCAGGACGTGGAAGCACAGGAGCCGGGCTCCTCTCAAACCGGTGCAAAAGGACATATTGTTTGGTTTTCCTCTCCTCAGCCTGAATAAACACAATACGGCGTGTCTTGAGGCTTTTCTTCGCGCTGCTTGCTGTCACCTCCCCTGCCGTAACAACCGCTTCCCATTTTATCCGGGCTAATAAATGACAGACTCTATTACTGGGCTCATTGGGTTGATATTATCCAGCTTGTGCTATTCCGAAGAGCAGAAGGGATGATCCAAGGACCCCCTGGCAAGGGGATGGATGAGTGCGGGGTGAGCGCGGTGCCGGTCTGGACCGATGCCACGCTCCTCCTTAGGCAGCACCAAGAATGTTGCCGGCACGGTGTCCCGGCGGCTCCTGGGATGCGGGCAGCCTCTCTGCTCCCCTGCCGCAATTAGGCATTCAGAGAGGGTTCATATCAGAGGATGTAATTCCATTCCCACACATTCCCCGGAGAAATGAGAGTTAAACAATGAAAAGATTGATTTTTCAATGAATGCCAATTTGTTTTCTAACCGGAATGTCAAATTACGGCGGGCTGGGAGGCGGGGAGTGTGGCACAGCGCAAGAGGGGACTTGTTTTAAATGGGCAAACAATTAATTCCCAGATTCATTACAACGATCGTAAGTGAGGGTACATGAAACAGTAAATGCATTTAATTTGGAGCCTAGCATTTCCCCTGATGAGATCGGGAGCTTCAATATGCTCTTGCCATCGGTGAAGCTTCCCTTCCCCTGCAAAATTTAATTACCTCTTCATTACTTCAGGAAATTGGTAGGAGGCTGACGTGAGGCTGGAAACTTCACACGACGGTCCCCGAATTGCCTCCCCCACCCTGCTCCAAGGGCTGTTGAAATGGGACTGGACGGGACCTTGACCTGGCAGCAGGCACTCGGGGTGCAGAGGATGGGGCCCCCCATGGTGACAGCAGCAGCTGGAGCACGGGACAAGACCCCTACATGGATGTAACCCTACGAGTGGCCATGGAGAGGGTGGTTGTGCCCACTCCAGAGCTGCTCTCTGCTCCACTAGAGCCGTTGAGTGTCTCCTGATGCAGATGCTGAGGACACTCCAGTCTCCAGGAGGGTCTCTCCTGAGTCCTTGCACATCCCAGATGTGTCAAGAACATCAGTACGAAGGCAGCAGGTTTGGACCTGGCTGATGAGACAGGCTCAGATGGTGATGCTGAGCAGGGAAGCTGGGGGCGGGGGGGCTGGCGTTGGGGCCCCGCCCCCCTGCCAATGGCTGGTAAGGCTCCAGCTGCCGGGGACTCCAATGGGGAGAGCCCAGGTCTTGCTCCCAGAGCAGGCAGCATGCCAAGGGGACACGCTGACCCCCTGGCACCAGTGGGCAGGGACCGGTGTCATCCCAGCAAGGGTAAGGAGAGGAGGGACTCCCTGCGCTTGGGTGCTTATTTCAGGGATGGGTAAGTGCATGCGGCCGCCGTGCCCTTCCTACAAAGCTGTGGCATGTCCTCTGGCACTCTTGAGGTGCTTTCCCTGAAAAGCCGGCTCCAAACAGAGCTGTCAGCAGTGCCGATGCGATAACAGATTTCGTTGGCAGTGCTGGTAAACAAGTGCCTTGGAAACCTCAGCTGAAAATAGAGTTGTGGCTGTCTCCTGCTCTCCTAAGGAGAATGGCACATCCTCCCCCAGCCCAGGCGCTTCATCCAAAAAGTCCCCAGAGAGCTCAATCTGCTGGTGACAATGCAGCAGTGATGTGCTCTTGGAGACTCCCCCCGGGATCCTTCCGCGATGCCCAGCAGGCTCCAGTATGGCAAGGCAGACCTCGGCCGCCCTTCCCATTACCTGCCCACATCTTTTATGACAGATGATTCGTTTTATGGGCTGCCGTAAAACCATGAGGCAACTCACACAAATCAGGCAAAACTGCTGTTTCCCCAGAACGATCCTTCTCTCAGCAATAGGGACCCGTGCGAAGCCCAGCAGCAGCGCTCCTCGGAGATCCCGGCGATGCTGGGGAAGCTGCCAAGGCACACAGCCCACCACGGGGAGCTGCCTGGAGAGGCCCCAGTGTTGTGGCTCTCCCGGAAAACGTGGCTCTCGGGGCGTGAGGAAGCATCATGGGCAGTCTCGCTGCTCCACACGACCACCCGGGCACTGCAGAACCCTATGGATGCAGTTTGGTTTCCTACAGACTGATCCATCTCCTGCAGACTGACCCTCTGGCTTCCAGACTGCCCCCCTGATAAAACATATTTCAGTTGTATACAGCAAGAGGAAAGCAGCACAGTGATCTGGGGGGTTGGAAATCATCCGGGGCTTGGGGAGAGGGGATTTTTCAGAATTATTTGTGTTGCTGCAAAGCGAATGGTGGAATTGCAGCCCTGCCCCTGCAATGCCTGCCCTGGCACCCCCCAGCGTTGCTTTTATCTTCCTACCCCACAGGCATGTCGAAACCCTCGGTTCTGAGACCAGCAAAATACGTCTCAGCAAGAATATTACAGCACCTTTTAGGTATGAAATTAATGGTGTGTAATTAGAATGGCCATAATGAGATGTTATTTAATAATTCATTTCTCCTTATGAATTATTCAGCATATTAACTTCAGGGCTGACGTGTTATTTAGCAGAGAACCCCCCCCGGAGCCCTCTCGGGGCATTCTCCAGGTGGTGCTTGAGCTGGACGCCGCTCCCCCTGATCTCCCCAAGGGTTGGAGGAGCAGCACCGGCAGCTCTGAGCTGCTTTTAGGGTTCCCCAAGTGCATCCCCAAATGCAAATCCTTTAAAAACACTGGAAATCTCATTTCAGGCACCGTTGCAGCCACAAGAGACTTCTGCTTCTGCGGAGGGAGGATAGACCTGTCATCCCCATGCCCGTGTTTTTGGTTTGAGTTTCCATTTGCTCGTTAGCTCTAAGTTACTAAATTCACAAGGATGTCAGTAAATCAGCCCTGGCCCTTCACAGCAGCACAAGACATTATCTGCGGGCTGGGTGATTCTCACAGAGGGTCTCAGCTCTCAGGATAAATGAGTTTTGGGTGTAGCCACAGAGCCATCTGTCCTGCCAAGCTCTAAAGCCAGGGGATGGTGGCCCTAGAGATTGACAGGCGCTGCCAGCCATCGCCCTGCCCGCAGCCGTGCATGCCCGGCTCCCCTGCCCAGCCCTACGAGGTGCCCGACGCGCTACCCAGCACCAAAATTTCCTGGGCTTTCTGAGCCTCTCGGCCCTATTCCCTTTGACACTGGCTTCATGGTGAGATGCTGATGCTAGTGGGACCATCTCTGATTGCATTTCTTGCTGCGGTGTCTTGCCTGGCCTGGTTAGAAACCCGTGTTAAGGCTCATCTTCTCTGAAGCAGAGCAGCTTCTCCTGCAGGGCTGGAGCACACCATTAAAATCATCACCAATTACCACCTCAGCATCCCTTGCTGATTAGATGGATTTTGAGCAAAATTTTGCTTCCCCCAGAAACCCTGAGACCTGGGGTGCCGTAGGCCATGGGCAACTTGCACACCCAGCTACGGCGTCCCTTCCCGGGGGTCCCCGTGCCGGACAACGCAGGCAGGTATCCCTCACCCCACACGGTTTTTCCCATCTACACTGTGCCCACAGCCTTCCTGTGCCAGCTCAACCTCAAACTGAGACTCTTGGTATCTTGGAATGGTTTGAGATACTGAGGTATCGAAGGAGAGTTGCTGCCGTGCGTCGATGGCCACCCGAGCATGGGTTTTACTCCATCGGCATCACCATCCTCATCACATTTCCTGCTTCACTTCTAATCACTGCTCATCTAGAGAGTCACGCCTTCCTACTGAGCATAGCTGTAGTTTTGGGGGGATATTTATAATTCTTGCTGGTTCCTTCCCTCTCCGTCCTCCATGGCCCTACCTCCATGATCATTTCTCCCCACTGCTCTCATGGGAAGGGAAGGATGATGCACCAGGACTGCGTGCTCCTTGCATATGTCTTCAGCCACGTGGTTTCCACATGGCTCATGAAAACCTCGATGTCTCTGGTGGCTGGAGCAGTTTCCATCCTCACATCTCTCCCTACAAGCATTGTGGATGTATGGAGAAGAGAAGCCTCCGGGGAGACCTTACAGCACCTTCCAGAGCCGAGGGGGGCTACGAGGAAGCTGGGGGGGACTTTTTACTAACGGGTTTGAATTGAAAGCGGGGAGATTTAGATTGGATATCAAGAAGAAATTCTTCCCAGAGAGGGTGGGGAGGCACTGGGACGGGTTGCCCAGAGAAGCTGTGGATGCCCCATCCCTGGAAGTGTTCAAGGCCAGGCTGGATGAGGCTGAGAATCTATGATTCTGTGTCTGACTGAGGGTTTTCAGCACACAACCCTGTGCTTAAATCCGATGAACTGAGGACCAGCTCTGCCGAGGCTGGGATCTGCTCCCAGACATGTCCCTGCTACGGGACACTCCTCATCCCTGGCCTTTGCTGCCACTGAAGTAGTGAGGTGGCGTGTCCATCATGGTTGTGCCTGCCTGAAGATCCTGCTTGGCAGAAGGAGCTTGACGTTTCAATCACAAATAACTTTAAATTCATAGCTTTTTTTTTCCCCTGGGTGCATGCTATTGAGCAAAACCCCCACGACTCTTCATCGTGCGAGTCTTCCCGCACAAAGCAATCAACACTCCTCAGCCCTTGTCCCGCCTGGCTGTTCCCCGTGGAGAAGATGGGTTTGGAGCACGGAAAAGCTCTTCTGGCCCCCAGTGGGATGACCAGCACAGCATATACCTGCTGGAAATGCACAGCTGTGAAGTTCCCGTGATGTCCTGAGCAGCTTTCATCTCTCACACCGACGTGACTCACCTGCAAACATGCCAAAATCGGCTCAATCTCTTCCTGGGGTTCTCTCGTTCAGACGGCTCTCCATTTTCAGGGCTTTTATAGGGATTGCAGAGGGACCACTCACGCCCAGCCTTAAAAAGTGAGATGTGTTGGATGTTATATCATTACATCTGGCCAACATATTCTCTTTTTTAGCCACATTTTAATGAAATTAATTTTCCTTTCTTTTCGTATTCTGCGGCTGATCAAGAACAACATTGAGAATCAAGATAAACCCAAGAGGAAAAGGTAATTTGTAAAGAATTCTGCTCCTGCCTTGCTGCCTGCGCGATGCCAAGCAGGCTGCTGCCAAGGCGGGACGTAGCTTTGGGGTGAGGCACGTGCTCCCGGCTGGGCATCCTGGAGCCACAGCAACAAACCTCAACTCTTGCCGTATTTTTGCCCCATTGATGCAATAATGGCACGTAGCACCTGGGAGTAATTCTCTAAATACCAACAGAAGCACTGATTTTCAATATTCGGAGGTACACCTCCTCTCAATCAGTCTCCGGGGGCGTGCAAAGGGCAAAGCATCCCACGAGAGCAAAGACAGCCGCAGAATCCACTCCAAGTGCGATTAGCTCTCCTCCGGTTAGCCCTTTCCCAGCACCCACCGCAGTGCCGTGCCTGTCCTGCCTCACATTTTCTGCTCTGCCATCCCATTTCTTTTCTTCAGGACAGTCTCCCAGCAGTCTCCTCGTGAGCTCCAGGCAGGTATGGCTCCTCAACGGCGTTATATTACAATAAGCTTTTCTAAGTTAATAAAGGGAGAGGGTTTCCTTCCCTTTCCCAGCCTCTGAAAGCCTTTTTCTGCTGCATCCTGTTGTCCCCGTCCTCCTGAATTTACGTCTCGGTGACTGTAATAAATTGCAATGGAAACGTTGCTCCGTATTTCCAGGAACTAATGAAGTGTGATTGTGCTGCAGCAAAAAGCCAGGGCAGCTGCTCGGAGGAACAAATCCGGAGGGAGAATGGATCTGTGCTGCCCAGAGCTGGCCGGTGCCCACCCCTGCCCCTGCCCGGCCAGGAGAGCAGGGTGGGTGGAGGAGGAATGCTTGGCTCTCCCGGTCTCCAGCCTTCCCTCATGGCAGGGACTGACTAAAACCAGCACTTTTAAGCGTTAAGTATTGAGGAAAAAAGGCTGCCTCTTATTTTACCCCAATTTTAGCTGTTTATTCCTCTAGGAGCCAGTTGCAGTCCAGGCTTGGCATACACAGGAGAAGTTGTCCCATGGAGAGCCTCCGAACAGAGTTTGCAACCAGAGAGCTGCTTCTATCAGCGCCAAGATGAAACGATTTGGTGAGTTATGTGCATTGCTGTCAATCATGTTTCCTTCCCTTTGGTGTTTCTCTCTCCTGCAGGGAGGTGCAATAAATCACGTGCATTTTCTGAGCACAATCACGTGCTTCCTGGCCTTGGAGGCAGAAGGTGAAGCCAGAGCAACATCTGGGTGGGAAATGCAGGTGTTTCCCTATGAACATCAGAGAAAGCATTTACCTGCAGCTGGTGTAAGCCAGCAAATCATAAAATCATAGAATGGTTTGGGTTGGAAGGGACCTTAAAACCCATCCAGTCCCACCCCCTGCCATGGGCAGGGACACCTTCCACTAGACCAGGTTGCTCCAAGCCTCATCCAGCCTGGCCTTGGACACTTCCAGGGATGGGGCATCCACAGCTTCTCTGGGCAACCTGTCCCAGTGCCTCCCCACCCTCTCTGGGAAGAATTTCTTCCTGATATCCAACCTAAACCTCCCCACTTTCAAAGTAAACCCGTTACTCCTTGTCCTGTCACTACAGGCCCTTGTAAAAAGTCCCCCCCAGCTTCCTTGTAGCCCCCCCGGGCACTGAAATCCAGCCACACCTGATCCGACCCAAGGTCCTGTACAGCTCAAAAGAGGTTTTAAAAAGTCCTGGGGAAGAAGCAGCAGTTCAGCTTGCCACCTCTAAATCCGGGATGGTGCAGTATGTATTTCCCACCGGAGTTTGCGCAGGACCAACGAGCTCGCATCCGCCAACAACCCGCTGGTCGATGCGTGCCGTGGTGAAGCTGGAGTGCAATGGCAATGGCTGGCAGCCAGAGTGTGGGTCGGGGCTGGGAGCAGCTTGAAGGCAGAAGTAGCAGAGGGAGAGGAGGAGGACCTACCCCAAAGCTCTGGATGGTCACCACTGCGAATTCATCGCAGCCTGGGCATGGCATCTCTTCCCCGGGTTAAAGCACAGAGCTGCTTCCCTGCGCCTTTGGAATTCTTCGCTCTTATTTACGCCCTCTGCCCTACACGCTCTTATTGACACACGCAAATAAAGGCTAGGCAGTGACCCACTGCTTTATGAAAAATCCCATCATGCCCATTTTAACTGATTCAGCGTGTGTTAAGTAATTTTCCGAAGATGGGCTTAGGACTATTTCACATCTCTCTTTTTGAGAAATGCAGCGCTTTCCTGGCCACAGCAAATTGTCTTCCCTCCAGCTTCCCCTTTACCACATGGAATGAATTTCAGAGCTGCTTTTTTTTTTTTTTCCCAGCTCATTATTCTAAGCATTTCCCGTTAGGTGTCTGATTAGTGTTTCACAGGCTGCGTTGTGCTATAATATTTGCTTCTGACGTGGGCTGCAGCAGCCAGAAGAGAAATCCATTGCATTTTAGATTGAGATAACAGTTTAATCTGATCTGCACTGGGGAAAGACAAAGCTGCCAGGGGAAATCCGGGTCCCCGAAGGCAGCGTGCGAGGCAGAACTCCATACCCAGCCCTGCAGAGAGGTGACCCGCTCTCCAAAGAAAGCGCTGAGAGGTACTGGGCTGTCCTACCTGATGGCCATTTTTCAAGCTATCTTTAAGCCTGTGATAAGCCCTATGAGCAGGCTCCGTGCCACGAAAGAAGAGAGAAATCGAAGCTTTCCCTGGCTTGGCGGAGGGCTTGATGCTTATCGTAGAGAAACCTCCGGGCATTTGCAGATGCTGCAGATGTAGCAGCGGAAGCGGGTTGTCCTCAAGAGGAAAATTAGCCCATGGTCCAGAAAACGGTTCATTGAAACAGGGCAAAGGCTCCTGCCTGACTGGGGAAAGGGATCTCTCCCCCCACGCTACAACAGCTTACTCTCTGCTTGTCTTAAGCAGAACACACCTACCGCAGCCTTGAAACCTCAAAGTCAGATTTAATTTTAAGGTGAGGTTAGCCAAGAGCAGCAAAAAGATCCGCTCGTGTTTGCAGTCAAAAGGTTTAAAGCCTATTCCTTTTCTTTTTTTTTTTCCTACCAGCTGTAGTTATATAGAAAATCTAAACAAAAAAAAAACCAAACCCAAGCAAAGTTTCTGATTAATCATTTCTTATGTTTGAAGAAGAAATGCTTTTGGGTTTGAGTTCTTCTGAAAACAGAGTCCTTCCATGCTGGGCAAACAGAGTTACCCAGCAACACGGCAGGGAAAAACAGAGGGAGCGGGAGGCGAAGGGGGGAAGAGGAGGTTTTCTCCGCGATGTCCTTGGCGGGCTCTGCATGCAGATGTAAGGGTGGGTGGCTTGAACTGCTGCATCTCCTGGACCATCAGCTGCCTCCTGGCTGGGCACCATCCTCCTCCCCAGCACGCCAACACCTTGGTTGGAGGCTCCTTTGGTCGCCCACTCCTCAGCAAGATGTGGGGACACCAGCAGAGCTGCCCACCCCAGCCACGCTCCTCCCTCCACGGGAGGGCACCTTCTACGAGAGACCCAGCGCCAGGCATGGCTCAGACCCCTCACAGCATCGTTTGCTTTTTCCAGCCAGCGCAGCAAGAGGTTTTACTTCTAGCTACACCCTGGCTCTTCCAAGAGCCATCCAAATCTGGCTTTGAAACACGGCATGACGGAACAGCTTGCCTGGAGTCATGGTGGAGCGTCTGAGGGTCAATTACACTCCCTGCATAAAAACATTAGGGCATCCTGTCCTTAATCTTTTTTATAGCTTTGCCTGCTAGATTTAAGAGCCCTGTATATAAACAAGCCCTTAAATAAATAGACCTGGAAGGATAAACTCCTCACATAGTTTCTTACAAAATTGTGTTCAAACCATCTCAATCTTCGGCCAAACTAAATGGATTGAGACCATTAGGTTTCTCCCTGCAAAGTGGCTTTTAGAGATGACCCTTCTCCGAGCTCTCCTGCTTTTCCTACACGTCTAAAAGCACATGCAGGCGAGTCAGTAAGTGCCAATACCTGCCCGTATCTCTGCTTAGCTTTTTCCTTCTTATTCTTCCGAGGATCTCATCAGTCCATTTGTGCACAGCATTAAACTCCTCATGAGCACTCATAATTCCTCTGCGTCGTGACAGTGTCTTCATCCGCAGCCGCACAGCGCTTTGGAAGAATTACGCTGCCTTTGCTACCTGGCTGATCATCACGGTCCTCAATCATTAATAAAAGCCTGCGTGATCAATGCCCCTTGAATCATGGAGTGTGATATTTTTAGAGGTATACTCCTCTAAGAGAAGTTTTTGGGGCTAACCTCACCTGGGTACCGGCTGGAAGCTGTGACCTTCTTATTGCTGACCAAGACAAATTGCTGCTTCTACCCTTTGAGTGTTTTTTGTGTTAGAGAAGTCTGTAGCTGAGACATGGTTGGAAGAGGGGTCGGGCACATGATTTATGATATACAGTTCATTGTAACTCCAGCTGGCAACTTCATAAGCCAGACATAACTCATCTTTCCATCTTGTGGCTGCTGGCAGCAACTCTTCAGAAGAAGAAGGGATTGCACCAGGAGGAAACAAAGGGAGGTGTACAAGCTAGCACCCACCTGAGGCACTCTGCTAGTTCAGGGGGGGCAGGAGAAAGGGAGCACAGAGATGTGGGGATGGTGGGAAGCAGTGCGCTTCCTTCAATCTGTTCCTCAGGAAGCTTTGCTCTGAATTTCTTTGTGTTGCATTCATCTGTCCTCTCAGTGGTGGTTGCAGACAGCAGTATCATCCCCCAGGCTTTCTTTTCTGAGCGGAGCTAGTGCTCTTGGCCTCTCCTAATCTGCCCTGTGCTCTGTCCACCTCAATGCCTTGATGGTCTCCACCGGACTCACTCCAGCATACCCACATCCTTCTTGTACTGCTCATTTCTCGTGGGCATCCAGGGCAGAAACCATTGTTTTTCTTCCCTCTGAGAGTTGCAGACATGAGGCCTGGCTTGGAGATGAAAGGCTTTCCTGAGAGCCTGCCTGTGCTGCTGCTCCTTAGATACTCTTGTGCCTCTTTGTGTTTGAGCCAATATCAATATTCAGCCAAGCCTAAGAGAGGAAAATCATTGCAGTGCACCAGTTCCTCTTTTACTTAGTGAAGAAAAAATCGTGCTGGCAGCAGATCTGGAAGCAGCGTATCATGTACCTTTAGACAGAGACAGCGAAGTCCTTCCCATGACGAGAACAGCCCTGAGCATCCCAGGGCTGACGGCCAAACCGAGGACCTCAGGGATCTGCAGGGCAGGGCTTGCTGTGTCCCCATGGTAGCACCGTGGCAGGGAAAGGAGAGCAGCAGTGCTGGAACACAGGCTGCGGGGTCACTCTCCCAGCTGGACCAGGCTCTCTGGTCAGCTGCACAAGCATGCCAGCATGCAACCTGGTTTACCTGCTGCGGAAACCGCCTTGGTGCGGAGTGTGTAGCTTGGTCACAAGTGGCCTTGGAGCAGGAACTGCAGCCACCACGGCTCCTCTCCCCAGACGCAGTATCCCAAGCTCTGACCCCTTCATTTATTCTCTTGCTGGTCCTGGCCTCCCTGGGGCCCATCGCCTGCAGAGCTCTCCTGGTCAGAGGATGCCTGACATGGCATCTCATCTCCAGCTCCTTTCAGCATCTGTGCATCTCCTCTTCTTCCCAGACTGCTTAATAGCCTGAAAGGGAAATTATCTTTTCAGTCCGATGGAGCAGGCTAACCATTTGTATGTAGGCTTATATGCAACTCAAAAGTCATCATTAGCCTAAGTCATTAAGCCATTAATGATGCTAAAGCATGTAAAGTACATTAAAAACCTCTTCTTAAGTGGCAAATTCATCCTGTGGCTTTTAGGGTCAGTACAAATTGATATGCATGGCATTAGTGCTGTACAGGATTTAAGTGCTCTTGCACCGTGCTAGCAAGTGTTGCCCTCTCATCCCTATCCCAAGGCACAGGAAGCTCCAGCCTGCAAAGCTGCCTAAATTGCTCTGATCCTCTACAGCAACAGCATGTCTGGCCAAAGAGATTTATTTTGCCCTTTCTGCAGGTGACAGCAGTTAGACAGAATTTACGGTGCCGGGCCAGCACACGGAAATGCGAGAGGCATCACCTGCAGCATGGATCCAGCTGAAGGCAGGCAGTGTCACAGAGCCCCCATGCCTGCCCGGGACACATGCTCAGCAAGCACCACGTTGCAGGGGGTCATCTCTAATCCCCTGAGGACAGGAGGTGGGTGCAGGGGCTGAGATGGCCATGGCATAAAGAGCAGCACAAAGAGCAGGTGTGGGTGGGAGGTGGCTGTGGGATGCCCACATTGCCCGGGAAGCGTTGGGCTCAGACTGGACATTAAAGCCCACCCAGTCCCACCCCCTACCATGGGCAGGGACACCTTCCACTAGACCAGGTTGCTCCAAGCCTCATCCAGCCTGGCCTTGAACAATTCCAGGGATGAGGCATCCACAGCTTCTCTGGGCAACCTGTTTCAATGCCTCACCATCCTCTCCGTGAAGAATTTCTTCCTGACATCTAATCTAAATATTTAGTGGTGTTTCTGGATGAAGCCATTTGTCTTCTCCTGCATCTCTGCTGCCATTTCACTGGACTTGGTGTGGGAGCTGGGTCCATGAGCTTTCTGGAGGAAGCAGATAGCCCTGTTCTTCAGAAGTGGTAATCTTTGGCTTTTGAATTCCTGCCCAGGGGAGCAGAGGTACTGGGCAAAACCTCACGTCTCTCAGCAGGGAATATCCAGCCTCATCCTGCAGCTTTACTCCGTGTAGCACAGATGGACGAGGCAGCAGGTCTTTATGTTGGTGCACTTTAGGGTTCCTCTGAAGTCCTAAATAACTTGGTGCTCTCCAACTCTCTCTCCCGCTGTTGGAAGTTACGTATTTCTGGCCACCTCAGTAAACAAACAGGTCTGTATCAAGGGAGCTGTCTGACAGAAAAATGGAAGACTTCACTTTTATGGGAATAATAAGTATATCATGCCAAGCTTCCTTCAGTGTGCTCTGTCACAGGGACCTGTGACAGGCTCGCTGGTGAGATGCTGAGATATTGAGGTACCTCATCCCATTTTCTTGCCTCCAGGCTTTGAAAGGAACACCAAATGTCAACATTTATTCTGCTTGAGAACTGCCAATTAGTATGTCTGCAGCACGTGGGGATGCAGCGTGGGGCTGGCACGGGTGCCACCGCAGAAGGGTTCGGCGTGCATGCTGCAGGTGTGCCTGCACACTCCCCACTGCTGCCTTTCCCTTGTCCCAGGGCACCCCGTCAGAGCAAGCAATGGGAGCCAAGGGGATACTTTGGCCTCTGCCACTTCATTTACCCTCAGATAATGCCAAGAGCATCACCGCTCCCAGTGGCTCAGCTTTTGTTTGTGGTGCTGGCCAGCCAACATCAGCTGGCTCCAGACCCAGCCCCTGGCTCACACCATCTTGGTGAGGCCTCCACAGCTTCTCCCAGCACGAGATAAAAGTGGTTTATTGTGCAGCCCTAACAGTGTGATTTGCTAACACATTACCCAGGGGTGGTACAATCTGTACTAGTTAAAGAGAAATGTTAAAGCTGTCACTTC